>NW_024609341.1:85000-115000 GCF_018296145.1 Oncorhynchus tshawytscha
GAACAACACAGAATGAATGACCTCACTGTCATAGTTCCAGAACCCCGGGACAACACCGAATGAATGATCTCACCGAATCCAGAACCCCGGGACAACACTGAATGAATGACCTCATAGTTCACTGAATGAATGACCTCACCGTCATAGTTCCAGAATCCCGGGACAACACCGAATGAATGACCTCACCGTCATAGTTCCAGAACCCCAGGACAACACTGAATGAATGACCTCACCGTCATAGTTCCAGAACCCCGGGACCACACCGAATGAATGACCTCACCGTCATAGTTCCAGAACCCGGGACAACACTGAATGAATGACCTCACCGTCATAGTTCCAGAACCCCGGGACAACACCGAATGAATGACCTCACTGTCATAGTTCCAGAACCCCGGGACAACACCGAATTAAACTGCCTCACCGTCATAGTTCCAGAACCCCGGGACAACACCGAATGAATGACCTCACCGTCATAGTTCCAGAACCCCGGGACAACACTGAATGAATGACCTCACCGTCATAGTTCCAGAACCCGGGACAACACTGAATGAATGACCTCACCGTCATAGTTCCAGAACCCCGGGACAACACTGAATGAATGACTCACCGTCATAGTTCCAGAACCCCGGGACAACACTGAATGAATGACCTCACCGTCATAGTTCCAGAACCCCGGGACAACACTGAATGAATGACCTCACCATCATAGTTCCAGAACCCCGGGACAACACTGAATGTTCACCCATAGTTCCAGAACCCCGGGACAACACCGAATGAATGATCTCACATCTTTACAGTTCCGGAACCTCAATCGGAAATGATGTGACTGAGCACAATTCAATTTACATCAGGGATATAAAATTCGAAATTAACCCAATACTCAAATATCCCTCACTCTAAGAACAACTGTAGGTCTACTTAGAAATAACAGCACTTCAATAACATAGAATCCTAATTGGAAACTGGGTAAAAATAAAACACATTTTAAAATACCAGAACCAAGACATGTAACAGGATATATTTTCAGGAGAATTTATTCCCAGAATTTATTACAGTACATTTGATCCATTGAATGTGAACTATGACATCAAATCCAATAGTACTACATCACCACTGTTATAAGGACCAACGGAAATTCCCTTCAAACAAAGTTGATAAATATTCACTACTATAAATAATTACATCACATAATGTCATTGCACTTACATTTAAAATAAATATGTTAAATAATGTTTAAGTTAAATAAATAGCACCGTGAACAAGCCTGGTGACCAGTAGGTGAGGAAGCTGTGAGACAGTTGTTAAGTTTACGTGGGAAAGTGACTGTTATACCTTTCTTCAGGTATCCACTTCTGCTGTGTTTGACTGCACTTCAAGATTATATCATTCAGTTCATGAAAACACACCCATTTCAGGTCATATATGAAATTATATGGATTCATTTACTTCTACCCGATGCCTTTTAAAAGGTGTTCGGTTGAGTTTTTATTTCTGCAGGTTCTGCGCTTGAAGTGGATACCGGTAGTGAAATGACATCACACTTTCCTAATGACATCTAATGTATTACAGTCAGTCTCCTCTGTCTACCTAATGTATTACAGTCTGTAGTCTCCTCTGTCTACCTAATGTACAGTCTGTAGTCTCCTCTGTCTTCAATCAGTCAGTTGGTGGTTCTGTCTGGTCTCAGTTCTGTGTGACCTTCTCGTCTCTCTGATGGAGAATGGTCCCCAGCTGGGAAGCGGTCTCTGGTACTCATCCACAGCCTTCCTCTGGACAACAGCATCGTTGGTCTAAACAGAAGTCACAACATACATTTAGAGAGACGTCATCATCTTGACCTGCCCAGTGGAGTGTCCACTCTTGGAAGACGGAATTTAGACAACAATGGACTTATTAAAACTATGGGACACACAAGCACACACACTCTCTGTCTGTCTCTCCTCTCTCTGTCTCTGTCTCTGTCTCTGAATGAATCCTCTCTGTCTCTGTCTCTCTCTCTGTCTCTCTCTCTCTCTGTCTCTCTGTCTCTCTCTCTGTCTCTGTCTCTGTCTCTCTCTCTCTGTCTCTCTCTCTCTGTCTCGACAACTCTCTCTCTCTCTCTCTCAATTCCAATTCAAGGGGCTTTATTGGCATGAGAAACATATGTTAACATTTCCAAAGCTAGTGAAGTAGATAATATACAAAAGAGAAATAAACAATAAAAATGAACAGTAAACATCTCTCACATACACTCATTTCTTTACTTTGACTCAATCATATGTTTGTTTCCCACTTAGTTTTTCTCAATTGCTAAAACACAATTTCTGAAACCTTGCTCCATTTCCTGAAAACATTAAACACTAAACCTCATCTTCAAGCACTATTTACATAACCTCTGACTCCTCTTGCCAAATGAAACATTTGCCTCAAAACAGTTTTACCTGTGTTCAAAATCAAACACTGCTCTCAAATCATAAACAAAGTGGTCAAAATGATATACCCTCTCAAGCAGTCAGTAAACAGCAGTCAGTAAACAGTCAGTAAACAGCAGTCAGTAAACAGCAGTCAGTAAACAGTCAGTCAAAAACAGTCAGTAAACAGCAGTCAGTAAACAGTCAGTAAACAGCAGTCAGTAAACAGTCAGTAAACAGCAGTCAGTAAACAGCAGTCAGTAAACAGTCAGTAAACAGCAGTCAGTAAAACAGTCAGTAAACAGTCAGTAAACAGCAGTCAGTAAAACAGTCAGTAAAACAGTCAGTAAACAGCAGTCAGTAAACAGTCAGTAAACAGCAGTCAGTAAACAGCAGTCAGTAAACAGCAGTCAGTAAACAGTCAGTAAACAGCAGTCAGTAAACAGCAGTCAGTAAACAGTCAGTAAACAGCAGTCAGTAAACAGTCAGTAAACAGCAGTCAGTAAACAGTCAGTAAACAGCAGTCAGTAAACAGTCAGTAAACAGCAGTCAGTAAACAATACACCGGAAAATAGAAAACACATTGTTCAACACATACAATTCTCAAGGAGAAGTACATTTTTAATCTAAAAAAATATTCATATTTTTCCATCATTGTCCTTTGATGAACGAAAACATGTTCTATCATAGTAGCTCAAAATGGATCAGAAATGACTTCTCTGCTTTGCTCTTTGCAATGTTGTTTTTTTGTTCTTCCTCCTCCTTGTCCCCCTATTTTTACAGTACTGTACCCTGCATCTCACAAACTTGTCCTTTTGTCTCTGTGATACTGTAATTCTATGAACCTGCAACCAGTCAAAATCTATTGAGCAGTCAGCACCGTTAATAAATGGAAAGCACAATGTTCAGGGCCATACAATTCATCCATTGTACAGTATACAGCCTACAATGCACTGTACTACAGTATCCATTCTCAGACCTTCTCCTTCCCCACCTTCAACAACCTGTTTGCTCTCTGAACTGGCTTATATTGGTTGTGTCATCATTTGAAACAGGTTAAATCAATGTTGAGTGGTTGTGTTCAATCAATGACATACCTTCTCTATTTGTATTTGATTGTTGCCACTTGTGTTTACCAGTATGGATGACATGTGCATTAGAGTGCAGAATGTGTTTTGAGAATGAGAATGTGTTTAAGAGTTTTGCTGAAAAGTCTAAGTGAGATCTGCACATTGTGTTTTACCATGTGACATGGTTTAAGGTATCGACAACAGACTGCATCATTAGCTAAGTGAGTCCAGGCAACTGAGAACGTTGTTCAGCCAATGGGTTTTAGTGTTTTAGCAATTGAGAAAAACTGTAACTCACACAGACATGATACCCAATGGTACCACATTACATATATAGAGCAGTACACTTGACCCATAGGGCTCTGGTCAAAAGTAATGCCCTTATATAGGGAATAGTATGCCATTTGGACCACAGCTGTTGTGTGGGCCCCATGCAGGAGAGGGTTTAGGTTTCAATACAAGAACAATTATAAAAGTAAATCAGTCAATGTGTGATATTTCCATACAGCACCACACATAGATTAGTGTGTGTGTGTGTGTGTGTGTGTGTGTGTGTGTGTGGATAGATAATATCATGTCAGTTTATTCTCTCGTAGAACTTACAGCACCACACATAGATTAGTGTGTGTGTGTGTGTGTGTAGATAATATAATGTCAGTTTATTCTCTGTAGAATTTACAGCACCACATAGATTATAATATAGATAATATAATGTCAGTTTATTCTCTTAGAACTTACAGTGATTGTGTGTGTGTGTGTGTGTGTTGTGTGTGTGTGGATAGATAATATAATGTACAGCACCACTCATTAGATTAGTGTGTGTGTGTGTGTGTGTGTGGATAGATAATATAATGTCAGTTTATTCTCTCGTAGAACTTACAGAACTTACAGAAACCACAGCACCACACATAGATTAGTGTGTGTGTGTGTGTGTGTGTGTGTGTGTGTGTCAATAGATAATTTCTGTCAGTTTTTTTTATACAATAAATGTGTGTGTGATAAATATTCAGTTTATTCTCTTAGAACTTACAGCACCACACATAGATTACAAAGTGTGTGTGTGTGTGTGTGTGTGTGTGTGTGGATAGATAATATAATGTCAGTTTATTCTCTCGTAAAATACAGCACCACACATAGATTGTGTGTGTGTTGTGGATAGATAATATAATGTCAGATCTGCAAGAAACAAGTCTTTATATTCCAAGAGAAAAGCATTTTTTATACAATAAATAATAAATATTAATTAACTAAATTGATTCCTTTTGATTCATGAAAAATAAATACTCTTTCGACAATGATAAATAACTTAAATTGATTAAATACCTTAATAATATATTAAATAACTTAATAATATATTAAATAAATTAATAATATATTAAATAACTTAACAATATAAATAGAGTTTTGTATCAAGGTAATATGTAGCTTCAATATGTATCTCAACTGTGGCTTTGGGGGGGGTTCCCCTAGGTACAGATCTAGGATCAGCTCCCTCCCCCAATCCTAACCTTCACTTTTAGAGTGGGAAATGCTAAACTGACCCAAGGTCAGCTTCCAGGTGTATCTTCACCCTACACCTAGCCTTCACAGTAGACACGATTGGTCATCTACATGATGTGTGATTTGAGCCTCTGGGCTTGCCGTCTCTTCCTGCGGTTGTCCTTCTTTAGATGGAACTTATGGGCCAGTTTGGAGGCTTTCTCGTAGATGGTAATGAACTCGGACAGAGCCTTCCCCTGGACTGTGGTGTCACTGGTCTGAGACAGAAGATACAGGCATTAACTATCAGGTAATTAGTTCATCACTTGTCATGATGATGGTGTCTATACAGTAGACTATACTACAGCCATGATGGTGTATATACAGTAGACTATACAGCCTACAGTAGACTATACGTCATGATGATGGTGTCTATACAGTAGACTATACTACAGCCATGATGGTGTCTATACAGTAGACTAAACTACCGTCATGATGATGGTGCCTATACAGTAGACTATACTACAGCCATGATGATGGTGTCTATACAGTAGACTAAACTACAGCCATGATGGTGTCTATACAGTAGACTATACTACAGCCATGATGGTGTCTATACAGTAGACTATACTACAGCTATGATGATGGTGTCTATACAGTAGACTATACTACCGTCATGATGATGGTGTCTATACAGTAGACTAAACTACAGCCATGATGGTGTCTATACAGTAGACTATACTACAGCCATGATGGTGTCTATACAGTAGACTATACTACAGCTATGATGATGGTGTCTATACAGTAGACTATACTACAGCCATGATGGTGTCTATACAGTAGACTATACTACCGTCATGATGATGGTGCCTATACAGTAGACTATACTACAGTCATGATGGTGTCTATACAGTAGACTATACTACAGTCATGATGGTGTCTATACAGTAGACTATACTACAGTCATGATGATGGTGTCTATACAGTAGACTAAACTACAGCCATGATGGTGTCTATACAGTAGACTATACTACAGCCATGATGGTGTCTATACAGTAGACTATACTACAGCTATGATGATGGTGTCTATACAGTAGACTATACTACAGCCATGATGATGGTGTCTATACAGTAGACTATACTACAGCCATGATGGTGTCTATACAGTAGACTATACTACAGCCATGATGGTGTCTATACAGTAGACTATACTACAGCCATGATGATGGTGTCTATACAGTAGACTATACTACAGCCATGATGGTGTCTATACAGTAGACTATACTACAGCCATGATGGTGTCTATACAGTAGACTATACTACAGCTAATGATGGTGTCTATACAGTAGACTATACTACAGCCATGATGATGGTGTCTATACAGTAGACTATACTACCGTCATGATGATGGTGCCTATACAGTAGACTATACTACAGTCATGATGATGGTGTCTATACAGTAGACTATACTACAGTCATGATGGTGTTTATACAGTAGACTATATTACCGTCATGATGATGGTGTCTATACAGTAGACTATACTACCGTCATGATGATTGTGTCTATACAGTAGACTATACTACCGTCATGATGATGGTGTCTATACAGTAGACTATACTACCGTCATGATGATGGTGTCTATACAGTAGACTATACTACCGTCATGATGTTCTGTCTTCATCAAGTCACTACTAAGGAAGTTCTGGATGTTCTGTCCCATTTGGACAGCCAAATAGTTCTACCTGGAACCAAAATGGGTTCTCCTATGGGGACAGCTGAACCCTTTTTCTAAGAGTGTGCAACATAGAAATGAGCATTCTGGGAAGTAGCAACATTTCTAACTAGCCTCTGACTTGGGAAGCGAGACACTGTTCAGGCACACAATATTTTTGGGAGGCAAGCCGAAGTCGGTAGTCGAAGTTGGTAGCCAAAGTCTACGCCCCCTCGTCTGTGATTGATCACCAGTAGGGCTTCTTCAATTAATTCTCTTTTGTCATTGAACGAGACACGACTCATCCTCATTAAAAAAAAATCAATTGTAATATACTGCACCAAACATCCTAGTCAGATGCAAAATTACAAAAGATTTTCTCTGCAAAAACGTCAAAATTAACAACAGATTTCTTGAGTTACTGGCTACGGAGTCTCAAAATGGACAAACAGAACTATTGCAACTTTTTTCTCGTCTTCAATCAAAGCCAAACAAGCCACACTCGTCTCCAGTGACTAAAGGCATCAACGTGCTGCAGTTCGGACGAACTCGACTGGGTGGCAGCCGGACGCCAGCATGTTGATAACTTTTGTCACTGTAGACGAGTGTGGCTTGTGTCATTTACAGGCAGAGGAACAAAACAAATAATAGATTGAATGAAGACGTGTGGAAGTAGACTAAACCAGATCTGTCTACAGTAAGGTGGTCTTCTTCCCCATGTTGGGAAGCTCACCGTGATGGCCCAAAGGGTTAAATTATTGATTAGTGATTGATTGATTGATGCTGTGGAGGAAGCTCACATTGACGGCCCAAAGCGATAAATTATTGATTGAGTGATTGATTGATTGATGCTGTGGAGGGAAGCTCACCTTGATGGCCCACAGGTTCTGCAGGTGTGTCCTCAGCTCAGGTATCCTCCCCAGGAAATAGTGTTTCTGGGTCTCCTGAACCTTCCCCTTGACCTGGTCCAGCCTCTCCCTCACTTCCTGGTCCTCCGTCTGGTTCAGCATCTGGCTGAAGATACTCAGATACACATCCAGAACCACACTCATCAACACCCTCTGCTCACTGTCCTGAGGGAAGGAAGGAAGGAGGGAGGGAGGGAGGGAGGGAGGGAGAGAGAGAGAGAGAGAGAGAGAGAGAGAGAGAGAGAGAGAGAGAGAGAGAGTACTTAATACAATCTTGAAACGTAGTTTTGTCTCCAGCCTAGCCCAAGGGTAAGCAGTAGTTTCACATTGGTGATATTAGCCTGAAGGGGATAACAATGTGTAACATTATATGTTACCTCAAACGTGTCCTTGGGGAAAACAGGGTTTCCGTTGAACAGCTGGTCCTTGGAGATCTTCTGAAAAAACAAGACATGATGACAATCAGTTGTTTTTCTCCTTCAACATGCTGCAGTTTATTGCATATAGATTGACTCTTCTCCCCCTAATCACAAGTATAGTGTCTGTCAGACCTGGGCTAAATAGGTCAAATAACTTAAAATACATCATTTAGTTTGTCACGTACAATGGCAACAATGGAGTAGTCCCAAAAGTGCAAACTCCAAGCTACATCTAAGCTAAAGCTCACCTCAGATGGAAGTGTTTGAGCTGTTGGCCTCCCATTAGGAAGGAGATCTCCCTGTTATGTCCTTCCATCTGTCTGTCTGTCTGTCTGTCTGTCTGTCTGTCTGTCTGTCTGTCTGTCTGTCTGTCTGTCTGTCTGTCAGGAGACACCCCTGTTTACCCAGTTAATAATGTGTATGATACTTACATAGTGGACTTTCAGTTTGTCTATGTTGCTCTTCATGTTAATTGATGTGTACTGAGCAGCATTACTCCATCCTAAAGTCATCCAGCCCATCAAGCAGAAACACATCACAGCCCTTGATAACACATCCATGGCCCTCAACGTCACGCTGAAGATCCCTCAGAGCTCAATAGTCCTCAATCGGTGTACGGTAACTTCAGTCAAAGGCCTTGACTTGAGTTGACTTAACGAGACCACCTTGTGTCTGACACTACCCAAGTCTTGTTCTTCTGTGTCTGTCTGACTGATGCTGAGGCTAAGACAGACAAGTATTTATAGTTGAGGCAGAGAGAGAGATGAAACGATAGAGGTGTGAGGTTGTGGGTTCTCTGAATGAGCGAAGTTTCCTTTAAATCAAACACCAACACACGGCCGCTCATTAACACCTGCTTTTAGCAGCAGAGCAGGGGGTCTTGGGTTGGAATCCCTAGGAAACAGGTAGTTTTGACACATTCTGGGGAAGTTCTTTGGTGATGCAATAAAGTTCAGGTTGGTATGCATGTCTGTTGACTTCTGTGTTGCTGAAGAGAACAGAGACTTCTGTGTTGCTAGAAGAGAACAGAGCCCTGTCTGTTGGCTTCTGTGTTGCTAGATGAAGAGAACAGAGCCCTGTCTGTTGACTTCTGTGTTGCTAGAGGACAGAGCCCTCTGTTGACTTCTGTGTTGCTAGAGGACAGAGCCCTCTGTTGACTTCTGTGTTGCTAGAGAACAGAGCCCTCTGTTGACTTCTGTGTTGCTAGAGGACAGAGCCCTCTGTTGACTTCTGTGTTGCTAGAGGACAGAGCCCTCTGTTGACTTCTGTGTTGCTAGAGAACAGAGCCCTCTGTTGACTTCTGTGTTGCTAGAGAACAGAGCCCTCTGTTGACTTCTGTGTTGCTAGATGAAGAGAACAGAGCCCTCTGTTGACTTCTGTGTTGCTAGATGAAGAGAACAGAGCCCTGTCTGTTGACTTCTGTGTTGCTAGATGAAGAGAACAGAGCCCTGTCTCTTAACTTCTGTGTTGCTACAGTAGATGCTAGTTGCTAGTTGCTAATGCTAGTACAGATAGATGCTGATGCTATCTTTCATTGACACCCAGGCTTTTTCAAAGGTGGGACAGTGGCATCACTTTCCAACAAGTATTGATATTGACAGAATGTGGATTGATTTAACAATGTTCCACTTTTGCTCATTTAGGCTAGTTGCTCGTTTCTAGTGACACCCAGGCGTTTCCAGTTGTATCACTTTCTCACAAATTGTAGTATTTTTTAATTATGCTCTTCTGCAATCGTCAGTCCATTTCCACCCCTGTAACCTCCAACTGTCGTCTTCAGAGCTACACTCTGTTGAAGGTCTCACTCTGTCACCTCAGAAAGGACGACAAGTTGGGGTTTCTGTGTAGACCGGCCGCGCAACCCCAATACACGTCAGATGACAACACGGGATCTGAGTAAAGGTTCCTACAACACACTCATCTCAGGACGCAATCAAATGAATGATCTGACCTTTACAGCTCCAGAACCATAATCTGAAATAATGTGACTCAGCGTAATTTAATTCACATCAGAGAAATCAACTGGATGCTTTCTTCATCCATTATTAAAATGACTAAGGAATAAAAAATGACTCCCATTTATTAAGACTAAGAGAATTAAGAAATAACAGCACTTCAGTAACATAGAATCCTAACTGGAAACTAGATTAAAAAAACACATTTTTAAAAACCAGACTCAAGACATGTAACAGGATATATTTTCAGGAGAATTTATTCCCAGGATATAAATACAGAACATTTGATCCATTGAATATGAACTATGACATCAAATCCAATAGTACTACATCACCACTGTTATAAGGACCAATGGAAATTCCCTTCAAACAAAGTTGCTAAATTTTCACTACTACAAATACTAACATAATGTCATTGCACTTAAATTTAAAATAAATATGTTAAATAATGTTTAAGTTAAATAAATAGCACCGTGAGGAAGCTGTGAGACAGTTGTTAAGTTTACGTTGGGAAAGTGACTGTTATGCCTTTTAAAAGGTGCTTGGTTGAGTTTTTATTTCTGCAGGTTCTGCGCTTGAAGTGGATACCGGTAGTGAAATGACATCACACTTTCCCAATGTATTACAGTCTGTAGTCTCCTCTGTCTACCTAATGTATTACAGTCTGTAGTCTCCTCTGTCTACCTAATGTATTACAGTCTGTAGTCTCCTCTGTCTACCTAATGTATTACAGTCTGTAGTCTCCTCTGTCTACCTAATGTATTACAGTCTGTAGTCTCCTCTGTCTACCTAATGTATTACAGCCTGTAGTCTCCTCTGTCTACCTAATGTATTACAGTCTGTAGTCTCCTCTGTCTTCCTAATGTATTACAGTCTGTAGTCTCCTCTGTCTTCCTAATGTATTACAGTCTGTAGTCTCCTCTGTCTTCCTAATGTATTACAGTCTGTAGTCTCCTCTGTCTACCTAATGTATTACAGTCTGTAGTCTCCTCTGTCTTCAATCAGTCAGTTGGTGGTTCTGTCTGGTCTCAGCTCTGTGTGACCTTCTCGTCTCTCTGATGGAGAATGGTCCCCAGCTGGGAAGCTCTCTGGTAGACCTCTTTGAACTCGTTCACAGCCTTCCTCTGGACAACAGCATCGTTGGTCTAAACAGAAGTCACAACATACATTTAGAGAGATGTCATCATCTTGACCTGACCAGTGGAGTGTCCACTCTTGGATGACGGCATTCAGACAACAATGGACTGTTAAAAAACGACACACAAGCACACATTTACTCACTCACTCTCTCTCACTCTCTCTCACTCTCTCTGTCTATCACACACACAATTCTTTTTTTAATACTGACTCATCCCAAATGGTACCATATTCCCTATATAGTGCACTGCCTATAGGGCTCTGGTTAAAAGTAGTGCACTATATAGGGAATAGGATGCCATTCGGGATGCAAACAGAATTAGTGAATAACTTAGTTTAGTCTTTTGACCTTAATGTCCACCAGATCCTGTATCTTCATCTTCAGTCTGTCCTGGTAATAGCTCCTCTTCAGATCCTCCACCTTCCCGCGGAGTCTGCTGAGGTCCTGCTTGACTTTCTCTGGATGGTTCTCCTTCAGCATGTTGGAGAAGATGTTTAGGTAAACATCCAGAGTGGCGTTCAGGAGCAGCCACTGTTCATGCTTCTAATGGAGAGAAGACCACAAAAGGGGAGAGGAGAGAGAGATAGAGAGAGAGGGGGGAGAGAGAGAGAGAGAGAGAGAGAGAGAGAGAGAGAGAGAGAGAGAAAAAGCACACCATTACTATTGAGTATGTCCTCAGTACATGACAACAAGTTGACAGGGCCAGCAGGGTGAATCTACAATAGCAGGGCCAGCAGTTTGAATCTACAATAGCAGGGCCAGCAGGTTGAATCTATAATCGTAGGGCCAGCAGGTAGAATATACAACAGCAGGACTAGCAGGTTGAATCTATAATCGTAGGGCCAGCAGGTAGAATATACAATAGCAGGGCTAGCAGGTTGAATCTATAATCTTAGGGCCAGCCGGTAGAATCTACAATAGCAGGACTAGCAGGTTGAATCTATAATCGTAGGGCCAGCAGGTAGAATATACAATAGCAGGGCTAGCAGGTTGAATCTATAATCGCAGGGCCAGCAGGTAGAATCTACAACAGCAGGACTAGCAGGTTGAATCTATAATCGTAGGGCCAGCAGGTAGAATCTACAATAGCAGGACTAGCAGGTTGAATCTATAATCGTAGGGCCAGCAGGTAGAATATACAATAGCAGGGCTAGCAGGTTGAATCTATAATCGTAGGGCCAGCAGGTAGAATCTACAATAGCAGGACTAGCAGGTTGAATCTATAATCGTAGGGCCAGCAGGTAGAATCTACAATAGCAGGACTAGCAGGTTGAATCTATAATCGTAGGGCCAGCAGGTAGAATATACAATAGCAGGGCTAGCAGGTTGAATCTATAATCGCAGGGCCAGCAGGTAGAATCTACAACAGCAGGACTAGCAGGTTGAATCTATAATCGTAGGGCCAGCAGGTAGAATATACAACAGCAGGACTAGCAGGTTGAATCTCTGAGTAATGTGGCTTTAAAACAGAAAATTCCAACTATGTACAGAACTTTTTGAGTTCAGTAACATTTATTGAAAAACTGGAAAAATAAAAAAAAGAGATATTTACCTCAAACTTGCCATCAAGCTCTCTCATGAGCTCTAGGAAGACAGGTTGGCTGACCAAGTTGGGGTCCAGCAGATCCTGAATAAAATGAGTACGTTTGACATTTAGCACACAGACTCAAGCAGTGTTTTCAGAACAACGTATCATATAGATCTTGTCTTTTTCCAAATGTGTACATTTAGATAAAAAATTTAAAAAATACATCCCTTTAATTGGCTGCTTTTGCCATCATAATCAAATGATGTTACTCAGGCCACCTTTCAATCTCCTCCCCCTATTAGGCAACCTCACAGTAGTCTATGGTTCTCTCTGATGGTGGGAACTAGGCTACTGTAACTGAGGACATCATAGCCCACATCTACACCCTTGGGGGGCTTTGAACATGTGCATGACACTTTGAGACCAAGATGAAGAAGTGATAAAATCCCAAGACGTCTGTGAATGGACTGTAAGTTTCTTGTTGGTCATGTGATGAAGGCCAGGAGAAGGGAACCTCTCAGTAGAACAGGCCAGGACTGTCATAGTACCACATGCATTAGGCATTATAAGATATTATGAACCCGGTGGGTCAAGCCCTGAATGCTGATTGGCTGAAAGCTATGGTATATCAGACCCCATAACACAAAAAAACTATTTACGATTCTATTTACATTGGTAACCTCTTTATAAAAGCAAGAAGGCACCTCGGGGGTTGTGGTATATGGCCAAAGTAGTGCACTATATACTGAATAGGGTGCTGTTTGGGACACATCCATGACCACAGACCAGAGAAATCAGTTTAAACAGGTTTAAGGCTTTCTATTGTAACTCACCAAAGGGTCTTCCAGGGCTTTGATGTCCTTCTCCATGTTTTCGGACACAAATCTGGACCCAAGGTCAGAGCCAGAGTGGTGGGGCGTCCCAGAACCACTACAGAGCAGAATCCCAACCATACTACCACCACAAGATCCAGGGCTGAATTCATATTATTATCCTGGTTACAGTGGCTCACGTTCTTTCAATCCACAGAACAAAAGCCCCGTAAAATATATCAAACTATGCCCTTGAGAGGTCTTTGAGAAATTCTTTGAGAGTCTTGAGAGTCTTTGAGAGTCCTTTTAGAGTTAAGCTGTGGAGTCTCTGTTGACTGTACCTGTCTGTAGATGGAGTGTCAATGTGAGTCAGTAATGGTGGCCCGGTGTCTCTCTGGGGTTTATTTATATGTGAGACAGAGAGCTGTGCAGCAGCAGAGTCTGCTGGAGACAATGATGATGGTTAGAGGTTACAGAGGTTTTGGGGTTTGTGGGTTCCTCTTCTCGGTAGGTTTCCTTTAAATCAGAGATGTTCTGCTCCTAAATGGGTGACTCTTCCTCATGCCCCCCCCCAGCTACCTCTGATCAGGTCATTTTTAAGGGATTTTTGGACGGCCACAATGGGGGTGGGGGAGCGGGGTGAGTCAGTTTGTTGAGTGACATGAGGAAATAAAGGTTGGTATCTAGAACCTAACAAGGTGTTTCGGCTGGCCTCGTGGAGAAACCCTTCGAAGAACCGTTTTTGGTCGCAGGTAGAACCATTTTGAGTTCCATGTAGAACCCTCTGTATAAAGGGTTCTACATGGAACTCAAAGGGTTCAAAAGAACCCGAAGAACCCTTTTGGAACCCTTTTGGAACCCTTTTGGAACCCTTTTTTCTAAGTGTAGATACTGTTGTCAGAGGTTGGTGATTAGGAGTATGACAATCTGCCTTCTCAGCTAATGCACTTGTCTTTTCCTGCTCCCACTGGCTACTTTGTAGAGGGAAAATAGACTTGCTACGATTGTGATTGGTTGTTTTGTCACCTAGCTATCTTCATATGAATGCACTGATGTAAGTCTCTCTGGATAAGAGCGTCTGATAAATGACTGAAATGGAAAAAATTGAAAAGAAATGAAGTTTTATTAAAAATGATAAATGCTCTGACATTGTGTTATACATGTTATATAATGTAATGTACTGCAATGTAATGCAATATTATCTATGTTATATAATGATCTGTTATATATTGTAATGTACTGTATGTTATCTATGGTATAGAATGTAATGTACTGTACTGTATGTTATCCTGTATATACATTGGTGGAAAAAGTGCCCAATTGTCATACTTTAGTAAAAGTATAGATACCTTATTGGAAAGTTACACAAGTAGAAGTGAAAGTTACAGAGTAAAATACCACTTGAGTAAAAGTCCAGAAGTATTTGGTTCTAAATATACTTAAACATCAAGTAAATGTAATTGATAAAATAGTACAATTATAAATAATTTCAAATTCCTTACATTAAGCAAAGCAGACGGCACCATTTTCTTGTTTTTAAAATGTACGTATAGCCAGGGGCACACTCCAACAGTCAGACATAATTTATAAACAATTAATTTGTGTTTAGTGAGTCCACCAGATCAGAGGCAGTAGTGATGACCAGGGATGTTCTCTGTTTAGTGAGTCCACCAGAGTAAAAAGTACATTATTTTCTTTAGGAACGTAGTGAATTAAAGGTAAACGTTATCAAAAATATAAATAGTCAAGTAAAGTACAGATACGCATGAAAACAACTTTTTAAAAACAATTTTTTACCTAAAATTACCCAAATCTAACGGCCTGTAGCTCAGGACTTAAAGCAAGGATATGCATATTCTTCATACCGTTTGAAAGAAAACACCTTGAAGTTTGTGAAAATGTGAAAGGAATGTAGGAGAATATAACACATTAGATCTGGTAAAATATAATACAAAGAAAAACACAATTTTTGTTGTACCATCATCTTTGAATTGCAATAGAAAGACCATAATGTATTATTCCAGCCCAGTCACAATTTAGAATTTGGCCACTAGATGGCAGCACTGTGTTTGCAAAGTTTTAGACTGATCCAATGAACCATTGCTGAGTTGGTATGATATATAGGAGGTAACCTGTGCTGAGTTGGTGTGATTTATAGGAGAAGACCTGGGCTGACTTGGTGTGATATATAGGAGGTGACCTGGGCTGAGTTGGTGTGATATATAGGAGTAAACCTGGGCTGAGTTGGTGTGATATATAGGAGGTAACCTGGGCTGAGTTGGTGTGATATATAGGAGGTGACCTGGGCTGAGTTGGTGTGATATATAGGAGGTAACCTGTGCTGAGTTGGTGTGATTTATAGGAGAAGACCTGGGCTGAGTTGGTGTGATATATAGGAGGTGACCTGGGCTGAGTTGGTGTGATATATAGGACTAAACCTGGGCTGAGTTGGTGTGATATATAGGAGGTAACTTGGGCTGAGTTGGTGTGATATATAGGAGGTGACCTGGGCTGAGTTGGTGTGATATATAGGAGTAAACCTGGGCTGAGTTGGTGTGATATATAGGAGGTAACCTGGGCTGAGTTGGTGTGATATATAGGAGGTGACCTGGGCTGAGTTGGTGTGATGTATAGGAGATGACCTGGGCTGAGTTGGTGTGATATATAGGAGGTGACCTGTGCTGAGTTGGTGTGATATATAGGAGTAAACCTGGGCTGAGTTGGTGTGATATATATAGGAGTTAACCTGGGCTGAGTCGGTGTGATATATAGTATATAGGAGGTGACCTGGGCTGAGTTGGTGTGATATATAGGAGGTGACCTGGGCTGAGTTGGTGTGATATATAGGAGGTAACCTGTGCTGAGTTGGTGTGATATATAGGAGTAAACCTGGGCTGAGTTGGTGTGATATATAGGAGGTGACCTGGGCTGAGTTGGTGTGATATATAGGAGGTGACCTGGGCTGAGTTGGTGTGATATATAGGAGGTAACCTGGGCTGAGTTGGTGTGATTTATAGGAGAAACCTGGGCTGAGTTGGTCTGATATATAGGACGTGACCTGGGCTGAGTTGGTGTGATATGTAGGAGTAAACCTGGGCTGAGTTGGTGTGATATATAGGAGGTAACCTGGGCTGAGTTGGTGTGATATATAGGAGGTGACCTGGGCTGAGTTGGTGTGATATATAGGAGGTAACCTGTGCTGAGTTGGTGTGATTTATAGGAGAAGACCTGGGCTGAGTTGGTGTGATACATAGGAGGTGACCTGGGCTGAGTTGGTGTGATATATAGGAGTAAACCTGGGCTGAGTTGGTGTGATATATAGGAGGTGACCTGGGCTGAGTTGGTGTGATATATAGGAGGTGACCTGGGCTGAGTTGGTGTGATATATAGGAGGTAACCTGGGCTGAGTTGGTGTGCTATATAGGAGGTGACCTGGGCTGAGTTGGTGTGATGTATAGGAGATGACCTGGGCTGAGTTGGTGTGATATATAGGAGGTGAACTGGGCTGAGTTGGTGTGATATATAGGAGTAAACCTGGGCTGAGTTGGTGTGATATATAGGGGTTAACCTGGGCTGAGTCGGTGTGATATATAGGAGGTAACCTGGGGTTGGTGTGATATATAGGAGGTGACCTGGGATGAGTTGGTGTGATATATAGGAGGTGACCTGGGCTGAGTTGGTGTGATATATAGGAGGTGACCTGGGATGAGTCGGTGTGATATATAGGAGGTAACCTGGGGTTGGTGTGATATATAGGAGGTGACCTGGGCTGAGTTGGTGTGATATATAGGAGGTGACCTGGGCTGAGTTGGTGTGATATATAGGAGGTAACCTGGGCTGAGTTGGTGAGATATATAGGAGTAAACCTGGGCTGAGTTGTTGTGATATATAGGAGGTGACCTGGGATGAGTTGGTGTGATATATAGGAGGTGACCTGGGCTGAGTTGGTGTGATATATAGGAGGTGACCTGGGATGAGTTGGTGTGATATATAGGAGGTGACCTGGGCAGAGTTGGTGTGATATATAGGAGGTAACCTGGGAGTTGGTGTGATATATAGGAGTAAACCTGGGCTGAGTTGGTGTGATATATAGGAGGTGACCTGGGCTGAGTTGGTGTGATATATAGGAGTAAACCTGGGCTGAGTTGTTGTGATATATAGGAGGTGACCTGGGATGAGTTGGTGTGATATATAGGAGGTGACCTGGGCTGAGTTGGTGTGATATATAGGAGGTGACCTGGGATGAGTTGGTGTGATATATAGGAGGTGACCTGGGCTGAGTTGGTGTGATATATAGGAGGTGACCTGTGCTGAGTTGGTGTGATATATAGGAGTAAACCTGGGCTGAGTTGGTGTGATATATAGGAGGTGACCTGGGCTGAGTTGGTGTGATATATAGGAGGTGACCTGGGCTGAGTTGGTGTGATATATAGGAGGTAACCTGTGCTGAGTTGGTGTGATTTATAGGAGAAGACCTGGGCTGAGTTGGTCTGATATATAGGAGGTGACCTGGGCTGAGTTGGTGTGATATGTAGGAGTAAACCTGGGCTGAGTTGGTGTGATATATAGGAGGTAACCTGGGCTGAGTTGGTGTGATATATAGGAGGTGACCTGGGCTGAGTTGGTGTGATATATAGGAGGTAACCTGGGCTGAGTTGGTGTGATATATAGGAGAAGACCTGGGCTGAGTTGGTGTGATATATAGGAGGTGACCTGGGCTGAGTTGGTGTGATATATAGGAGTAAACCTGGGCTGAGTTGGTGTGATATATAGGAGGTGACCTGGGCTGAGTTGGTGTGATATATAGGAGGTGACCTGGGCTGAGTTGGTGTGATATATAGGAGGTAACCTGGGCTGAGTTGGTGTGCTATATAGGAGGTGACCTGGGCTGAGTTGGTGTGATATATAGGAGGTGACCTGGGCTGAGTTGGTGTGATATATAGGAGGTGACCTGGGCTGAGTTGGTGTGATATATAGGAGTAAACCTGGGCTGAGTTGGTGTGATATATAGGAGGTGACCTGGGCTGAGTCGGTGTGATATATAGGAGGTAACCTGGGGTTGGTGTGATATATAGGAGGTGACCTGGGATGAGTTGGTGTGATATATAGGAGGTGACCTGGGCTGAGTTGGTGTGATATATAGGAGGTGACCTGGGATGAGTCGGTGTGATATATAGGAGGTAACCTGGGGTTGGTGTGATATATAGGAGGTGACCTGGGCTGAGTTGGTGTGATATATAGGAGGTGACCTCGGTAGAGTTGGTGTGATATATAGGAGGTAACCTGGGCTAAGTTGGTGAGATATATAGGAGTAAACCTGGGCTGAGTTGTTGTGATATATAGGAGGTGACCTGGGATGAGTTGGTGTGATATATAGGAGGTGACCTGGGCTGAGTTGGTGTGATATATAGGAGGTGACCTGGGATGAGTTGGTGTGATATATAGGAGGTGACCTGGGCAGAGTTGGTGTGATATATAGGAGGTGACCTGGGCTGAGTTGGTGTGATATATAGGAGTAAACCTGGGCTGAGTTGGTGTGATATATAGGAGGTGACCTGGGCTGAGTTGGTGTGATATATAGGAGTAAACCTGGGCTGAGTTGTTGTGATATATAGGAGGTGACCTGGGATGAGTTGGTGTGATATATAGGAGGTGACCTGGGCTGAGTTGGTGTGATATATAGGAGGTGACCTGGGATGAGTTGGTGTGATATATAGGAGGTGACCTGGGCTGAGTTGGTGTGATATATAGGAGGGACCTGGGATGAGTTGGTGTGATATATAGGAGGGGACCTGGGATGAGTTGGTGTGATATATAGGAGATGACCTGGGCTGAGTTGGTGTGATATATAGGAGGTGACCTGGGCTGAGTTGGTGTGATATATAGGAGGTGACCTGGGATGAGTTGGTGTGATATATAGGAGGTAACCTGGGGTTGGTGTGATATATAGGAGGTGACCTGGGCTAGAGTTGGTGTGATATATAGGAGGTAACCTGGGCTAAGTTGGTGAGATATATAGGAGTAAACCTGGGCTGAGTTGTTGTGATATATAGGAGGTGACCTGGGATGAGTTGGTGTGATATATAGGAGGTGACCTGGGCTGAGTTGGTGTGATATATAGGAGGTGACCTGGGATGAGTTGGTGTGATATATAGGAGGTGACCTGGGCTGAGTTGGTGTGATATATAGGAGGTGACCTGGGCTGAGTTGGTGTGATATATAGGAGTAAACCTGGGCTGAGTTGGTGTGATATATAGGAGGTGACCTGGGCTGAGTTGGTGTGATATATAGGAGTAAACCTGGGCTGAGTTGGTGTGATATATAGGAGGTGACCTGGGATGAGTTGGTGTGATATATAGGAGGTGACCTGGGCTGAGTTGGTGTGATATATAGGAGGTGACCTGGGATGAGTTGGTGTGATATATAGGAGGTGACCTGGGCTGAGTTGGTGTGATATATAGGAGGGGACCTGGGATGAGTTGGTGTGATATATAGGAGGGGACCTGGGATGAGTTGGTGTGATATATAGGAGATGACCTGGGCATCACCAAAACTGCTTGTGATATACATAGTGAGGTGACCTGGGCTGAGTTGGTGTGATATATAGGAGGTGACCTGGGACACACAGAGTCTGAGTTTTACATGGAGGTAACCTGAAGGTGTATAGCAACAATGTTATTTCCAAACCACAGGTTGTCTTACCAAGGTAAACGTTTCTCTGCCCAATGAGGCTGGTACACTTTCTGATTCCCCACAGGAAGGTAAGGTGGTTTGTGGCACTCAGCTATTTCTACCAAAATGGAAATATATCTTTTAACCTAATCTTATCCATATGTTATGTGTTATCTTATCTTCATGTCAGGTCTTGTCCTGGGATAATGTTAAGGTCTCATCTTTATGTCACATCATCTTATGTTATCTCATCTTTATGTCACATCATCTTATGTTATCTCATCTTATGTTATCTCATCTTTATGTCACATCATCTTATGTTATCTCATCTTCATGTTATCTCATCTTCATGTTATCTCATCTTTATGTCACATCATCTTATGTTATCTCATCTTCATGTTATCTCATCTTTATAAACCTCATCTTATGTTATCTCATCTTCATGTTATCTCATCTTCATGTTATCTCATCTTCATGTTATCTCATCTTTATGTCACATCATCTTATGTTATCTCATCTTCATGTTATCTCATCTTTTATGTCATCATCTTATGTTATCTCATCCTGTCACATGAGTTGGTGTGATCACATATGTTAGGTGACATCTTGGTTATGAGTCATCTTTATGTCACATCATCTTATGTTATATAGGAGTAAACCTGGGTTAGTCTCATAGGAGGTGTCCATGGGATGAGTTGGTGTATATCTTCATCATCTTCATGTTATCTGGGATCTTCATGTTATATCTTAGGAGATCACCTGGGCTGAGTTTATGTTATCTCAGGGGACCTATGTTATGAGTTCATATTATGTTAGTTCTCATCTTGCATGTTACATCACCAAAACTGCTTTCATGGTTATGTTATTAATGCTGAGTGATGGTGTCACATCATCTTATGTTAACTCTATAATCATGTTATCTAATCTATTTTGGGAATACAGTCAGCTTTGTTACTCATCAGATGTTATCTCATCTTCATGTTATCTTATAGAAATTGAAGGTGTTATCTCATCAATGTTATTTCATCTTCACAGTTATCGTTGTCTTCAAGGTAAACGTTATCTCTGCCCAATGCTTATCTCATCTTCAAGTTAATCTCATGGTTTGTGGCACTGTTATCTCATTTCTACCAAAATGTCAAATATGTTATTTTATCTTTTCTAATCTTCATGGTGTTATAATTATCTTTGTTATTTTATCTTTATATCTTATACAATATAATGAATCTATATAATATTATGTTATCTTATAGATCTTTATGTATCTTATAGTTAATGCTGATGATGTGGTGTCATCTAGTAACCAGCTGTGGTTATCTTATCTTAATGCTGATGATGTGGTCTAGGAACTACTAGTAACCAGCTGTGGTTAGTCTTATAGTTAATGCTGATGATGTTAGTCTCATAGTTAATGCTGATGATGGTTAGGAACTACTATCTCAGCTTGGTTAGTCTTATCTTTAATGCTGATGATGTGGTGTTATCTCAGCTTGGTTAGTCTTATCTTAATGCTGATGATGTTAGTCTTATAGTTAATGCTGATGATCTTGGTGTTATCTCACTTCAGTAACCAGCTGTGGTTAGTCTTATAGATAATGCTGATGATGTTAGTCTTATAGTTAATGCTGATCTGTGGAACTACTGTAATGTCACATCATCTTATGTAGGAAACCAGCTGTCATCTTTAGTCACATCTTATGTTAGTTAATGCTGATGATGTTAGTCTTATAGTTAATGCTGATGATGTGGTGTAGGATCTACTAGTAACCAGCTGTGGTTAGTCTTATAGTTAATGCTGATGATGGTTATCTCATCTAGTATGTCAGCTGTGGTCATCTTATAGTTAATGCATCTTGATGTTAGTCTTATCTTAATGTTAGGAACTCAGTCTTCATGTTTAGTCTTATAGTTAATGCTGATGATGTGGTGTTATCTCATCTTAACCAGCTGTTTAGTCTTATAGTTAATGCTGATGATGTGGTGTAGGAACATCTTAGTAACCATCTTCATGGTTAGTCTTATAGTTAATGCTGATGATGTGGTGTAGTTATCTCATCTTAACTACTAGTAATCAGCTGTGGTTCATCCATGATGTGATGTGGTGAAAGACATCTTCAGCTGTTTCTCTCTTCATGTTATCTCATCTCACTATTTAGTCTCATCTTCATAGTTATCTCATCTGCATGTTATCTCATCTTCATGTTGGATCTCATCTGTTATCTCATCTTGGTCTAAATCAGTGCACTATGATCTTTGGCCTTGGTCTTCAAGTTATCTTATCTTTGTCCTGGTTTTATCTAGTGTATCTTATACAATATAATGAAATATAATATTTCTATCATGTAGAATAGTAACCCCATGGTTAGTCCCTTTAATGCTGATGATGTGTGTAGGAACTACTAGTAACCATGGTTAGTCTTATAGATAATGCTGATGATGGAACTACTAGTAACCTTGGTCTTGATAGTTAATGCCCTACCCAGATGTTAGTCTTATAGTTAATGCTGATGATGTGGTGTAGGAACTACTAGTAACCAGCTGTGGTTAGTCTTATAGTTAATGCTGATGATGTGGTGTAGGAACTACTAGTAACCAGCTGTGGTTAGTCTTATAGTTAATGCTGATGATGTGGTAGTCTTATAGTTAATGCTGATGATGTGGTGTAGGAACTACTAGTAACCAGCTGTGGTTAGTCTTATAGATAATGCCCTATGATGTTAGTCTTATAGTTAATGCTGATGATGTGTGTAGGAACTACTAGTAACCAGCTGTGGTTAGTCTTATAGTTAATGCTGATGATGTTAGTCTTATAGTTAATGCTGATGATGTGGTGTAGGAACTACTAGTAACCAGCTGTGGTTAGTCTTATAGATAATGCTGATGATGTGGTGTAGGAACTACTAGTAACCAGCTGTGGTTAGTCTTATAGTTATGATGGCTGAACTACTGTAACCATGGTTAGTCTTATAGTTAATGCTGATGATGTGGTGTAGGAACTACTAGTAACCAGCTGTGGTTAGTCTTATAGTTAATGCTGATGATGTGGTGTAGGAACTACTAGTAACCAGCTATGGTTAGTCTTATAGTTAATGCTGATGATGTGGTGTAGGAACTACTAGTAACCAGCTGTGGTTAGTCTTATAGTTAATGCTGATGATGTGGTGTAGGAACTACTAGTAATCAGCTGTGGTTAGTCTTATGATGTAGATGTGGTGTAAGAACTACCAGCTGGGTCCTGGTCTTATAGTTAACTGATGATGTTAGGAACTACTAGTACCAGCTGTGGTTTCTTATAGTTAATGCTGATGATGTGGTGTAGGATCACTACCCTAGGGCCCTGGTCTATAGTTAAGTAGTGCACTACCCCTAATGGGATTGGTCTAGGAAGTAGTGCACTACCCCAGATGGGTCCTGGTCTAAAGTAATGCACTGACACTAGTAATGCTGATGGGTCTTATAGTTAATGCTGATGATGTGGTGTGGAACACTAGTAACCAGCTGTGGTTAGTCTTATTTTCTGATGATGTGGTGTAGGAACCTCTAACCCCAGCTGGGCCCTGGTCTAAAGTAGTGAACACTAAATATGGTCACTAAGCTGATGATTAGTGCACTACCCATGGTCTAATGCTGTAGTGCCCTACCCAGATGGGTCTCTGGTCCAAATGAATGCACAACACTACAGCTTTTCCTTCAGGTCATCCCTACCCCGATGGGCCTTGGTCTGCCCACAAAACAAGTACAACACTCTTTACTCAAAGTAGTGCACTACCCTATGGGCCCTTTTTAGAGTGGTGCACTAATGGGCCCTGGTCTAAAGTATTGCACTACCCCGATGGGCCTTGGTCTAAAGTAGTGCCCTACCCAGATGGGTCCTGGTCTAAAGTAGTGCACTACACTATGGAACCTCGTCTAAAGTAGTGCACTACCCCTATGGGCCCTTTTCTAGAGTGGTGCACTACCCCATGGGCCCTGGTCTACAGTATTGCACTACTCTATGGGCCCTGGTCTAAAGTAGTGCCCTACCCAGATGGGTCCTGGTCTAAAGTAGTGCACTACACTATGGAACCTCGTCTAAAGTAGTGCACTACCCCTGGGCCCTTTTCTAGAGTGGTGCACTACCCCATGGGCCCTGGTCTAAAGTATTGCACTACCCCGATGGGCCTTGGTCTAAAGTAGTGCCCTACCCAGATGGGTCCTGGTCTAAAGTAGTGCACTACACTATGGAACCTCGTCTAAAGTAGTGCACTACCCCTATGGGCCCTTTTCTAGAGTGGTGCACTACCCCATGGGCCCTGGTCTACAGTATTGCACTACTCTATGGGCCCTGGTCTAAAGTAGTGCACTACCTCTATGGGTCCTGGTCTAAAGTAGTGCACTAAATAGGGAATAGGGTGCCATTTGGAACATATCCACTTGTTCAACAGCCTCTTATCTCTTTAACCTCAAATAACTTTGACAACAGCCTTAACAACGTTTTCAGGACCAATGCATCTACAAAACAATACAATCCTTCCTTTATAGATCTATTTGTGCAGAAACTCTATATGTTGTGAGGTCACAGTGGCCTTATGGGTGACGTGTAGAGAGGAACTGCATTGAAAAAGATATATTAGTCGGCGTGAGTTGGTGTGATATATAGGAGGTGACCTGGGCTGAGTTGGTGTGATATATAGGAGGTGACCTGGGCTGAGTTGGTGTGATATATAGGAGGTGACCTGGGCTGAGTTGGTGTGATATATAGGAGGTGACCTGGGCTGAGTTGGTGTGATATATAGGAGGTGACCTGGGCTGAGTTGGTGTGATATATAGGAGGTGACCTGGGCTGAGTTGGTGTGATATATAGGAGGTGACCTGGGCTGAGTTGGTGTGATATATAGGAGGTGACCTGGGCTGAGTTGGTGTGATATATAGGAGGTGACCTGGGCTGAGTTGGTGTGATATATAGGAGGTGACCTGGGCTGAGTTGGTGTGATATATAGGAGGTGACCTGGGCTGAGTTGGTGTGATATATAGGAGGTGACCTGGGCTGAGTTGGTGTGATATATAGGAGGTGACCTGGGCTGAGTTGGTGTGATATATAGGAGGTGACCTGGGCTGAGTTGGTGTGATATATAGGAGGTGACCTGGGCTGAGTTGGTGTGATATATAGGAGGTGACCTGGGCTGAGTTGGTGTGATATATAGGAGGTGACCTGGGCTGAGTTGGTGTGATTTACAGGAGGGTTGTTCTTGTAAAAAATGGAAACTTTTCAACAACAATATTACGTCCCAAATGGCAAACTATTCCCTACATAGTGCACTACGCTTTGGGCCCTGGTCAAAAGTAGTGAACTATATATGGTGTGATTTTGGATACATACAGAGTCTGAGTTTCCACACACTGTAAGCATTACTAGGAATTGAAGGTGTCTAGCAGCAATGTTATTTCCAAACCGCAGTGAATTGTCTGACAAGGTAAAAGTGTCTCTGTGGCTGCTACACTTCCTGAATTCCCCACAGGAAGTATGATGCTGTGCAGCACTCAGCTATTTCTACCAACATGAAACTATATCTCTTATCTTTATCTAATCTAATCTATCCTTTATGTCATGTCATCTTATCTTATCTTTATCTAATCTAAATCTATTTTATGTCATGTCATCTTATCTTATCTTTATCTAATCTAAATCTATCCTTTATGTCATGTCATCTTATCTTATCTTTATCTGGCTGTCTAAATCTATCCTTTATGTCATGTCATCTTGAAATCTTTATGATCTTATCTTTATCTAATCTAAATCTATCCTTTATGTCATGTCATCTTATCTTATCTTTATCTAATCTAAATCTATCTTTATGTCATGTCATCTTATCTTATCTTTATCTAATCTAAATCTATCCTTTATGTCATGTCATCTTATCTTATGTTATCTAATCTAAATCTATATTTATGTCATGTCATCTTATCTTTATGACATGTTATGTAATCTTATCTTCACCTTTATATTTTGCTATCTTATCTTTATGTTATGTTATCTTATCTTAATTTATGTTATGTTATCTTATTGTTATCTTTATATTTATCTTATCTTTATGTTATCTTATCTTAATGTTATCTTATCTTTATCCTATGTTATCTTTATAGTTGTCTTATCTTTATGTTGTCTCATCTTTATGTTATCTTATCTTTATGTTGTCTTATCTTTATGTTGTCTTATCTTTATGTTGTCTTATCTTTATCCTATGTTATCTTTATATTTGTCTTATCTTTATGTTGTCTCATCTTTATGTTATCTTATCTTTATGTTGTCTTATCTTTATATTTGTCTTATCTTTATGTTGTCTTATCTTTATGTTGTCTTATCTTTATCCTATATTATCTTTATATTTATCTTATCTTTGTTATTTTATATTTATCTTATACATTAAATGAAATACAATATTTTTTTATTATAGAATAATAGAAAACAATGGAATGGCAAAACTTTATTAATGTTGTCAAAATGGTTTGTCAAAATGTGTATTGGGATGGATTTGATCAACTCTGTACCAAAGGGATAAATGATCAATTGACAGAGAGAGATAAAAGAGATTTCTGTCCAACCACAAAGTGGATTACTTGTCATCGTACTGCTGATGTAACTGATACCCACGTAGGGCCTTTCTTCCAGTCAGTCAGTCACTGATTATAGAAGGAGAACTGTTTCCTCCAGTCAGTCAGTTCTGAGAGAAGGAGAAATGTTTCCTATTGGCTCTGAGGCTGACATAGTGACATGCGTGTTGGTGGAGAGTATTTCCGTAAAGCAGTCTGTGGTTTGCTGCTGTCTGACTGAGTCTAACTGAATGATGTTCAGACAGTACAGGCAGGCTACCAGTGGCAGGCTACGAGTGGCAGGATACCAGTGGCAGGATACGAGTAGCAAGATACCAGTGGCAGGCTACCAAAGTGGCATTGTTTAAAGTGACCAGTGATACATTTATTACATCCAATTTTTCCATTATTAAAGTGGCTGGAGTTGAGTCAGTGTGTTGGCAGCAGCCACTCAATGTTAGTGGTGGCTGTTTAACAGTCTGGTGGCCTTGAGATAGAAGCTGTTTTTCAGTCTCTCAGTCCCAGCTTTGATGCACCTGTACTGACCTCGCCTTCTGGATGATAGCGGGGTGAACAGGCAGTGGCTCGGGTGGTTGTTGCCCTTGTTGATCTTTTTGGCCTTCCTGTGACATCGGGTGGTGTAGGTGTCCTGGAGGGCAGGTAGTTTGCCCCCGGTGATGCGTTGTGCAGACCTCACTACCCTCTGGAGAGCCTTACGGTTGTGGTCGGAGCAGTTGCCATACCAGGCGGTGATACAGCCTGACAGGATGCTCTCGATTGTGCATCTGTAAAGTTTATGAGTGTTTTTGGTGACAAGCCAAATCTCTTCAGCCTCCTGAGGTTGAAGAGGTGCTGCTGTGCCTTCTTCACCACGCTGTCTGTGTGGGTGGACCATTTCAGTTTGTCTGTGATGTGTATGCCGAGGAACTTAAAACTTCCACCTTCTCCACTACTGTCCCGTCGATGTGGATAGGGGGATGCTCCCTCTGCTGTTTGCTGAAGTCCACGATCATCTCCTTTGTTGTGTTGACATTGAGTGTGAGGTTGTTTTCCTGACACCACACTCCGAGGGCCCTCACCTCCTCCCTGTAGGCCGTCTCGTCATTGATGGTAATCAAATCAAATCAAATGTATTTATAAAGCCCTTCTTACATCAGCTGATATCTCAAGGTGCTGTACAGAAACCCAGCCTAAAACCCCAAACAGCAAGCAATGCAGGTGTAGAAGCACGGTGGCTAGGAAAAACTCCCTAGAAAGGCCAGAACCTAGGAAGAAACCTAGAGAGGAACCAGGCTATGAGGGGCGGCCAGTCCTCTTCTGGCTATGCCAGGTGGAGATTATAACAGAATATGGCCAAGATTTTCAAACGTTCATAGATGTCCAGCATGGTCAAATAATAATAATCGCAGTGGTTGTCGAGGGTCCAACAGGTCAGCACCTCAGGAGTAAAATGTCAGTTGGCTTTTCATAGTCGATCATTCAGAGTATCTCTACTGCTCCTGCTATCTCTAGAGAGTTGAAAACAGCAGGTCTGGGACAGGTAGCACGTCCGGTGAACAGGTCAGGGTTCCATAGCAGCAGGCGGAACAGTTGAGACTGGAGCTGCAGCAGGACCAGGTGGACTGGGGACAGCAAGGAGTCATCAGGCCAGGTAGTCCTGAGGCATGGCCCTAGGGCTCAGGTCTTCCGAGAAAGAGAGAGAAAGAAAGAAAGAAAGAACGAAAGAAAGAAAGAAAGAAAGAAAGAGAAAGAGAATTAGAGAGAGCATACTTAAATTCACACAGGACACCGGATAGGACAGGAGAAATACTCCAGATATAACAGACTGACCCTAGCCCCCCGACACATAAACTACTGCAGCATAAATACTGGAGGCTGAGACAGGAGAAACACTCCAGATATAACAGACTGACCCTAGCCCCCCGACACATAAACTACTGCAGCATAAATACTGGAGGCTGAGACAGGAGAAACACTCCAGATATAACAGACTGACCCTAGCCCCCCGACACATAAACTACTGCAGCATAAATACTGGAGGCTGAGACAGGAGAAATACTCCAGATATAACAGACTGACCCCAGCCCCCGACACATAAACTACTGCAGCATAAATACTGGAGGCTGAGACAGGAGAAACACTCCAGATATAACAGACTGACCCTAGCCCCCCGACACATAAACTACTGCAGCATAAATACTGGAGGCTGAGACAGGAGAAACACTCCAGATATAACAGACTGACCCTAGCCCCCGACACATAAACTACTGCAGCATAAATACTGGAGGCTGAGACAGGAGAAACACTCCAGATATAACAGACTGACCCTAGCCCCCCGACACATAAACTACTGCAGCATAAATACTGGAGGCTGAGACAGGAGAAACACTCCAGATATAACAGACTGACCCTAGCCCCCCGACACATAAACTACTGCAGCATAAATACTGGAGGCTGAGACAGGAGGGGTCAGGAGACACTGTGGCCCCACCCGACGATACCCCCGAACAGGGCCAAACAGGCAGGATATAACCCCACCCACTTTGTCAAAGCACAGCCCCCACAGCACTAATCAAGCCTACCACTGTAGTGTCGTCTGCAAACTTGATGAATGAGTTGGAGGCGTGCATGGCCACGCAGTCATGGATGAACAGGGAGTACAGGAGAGGGCTAGGAATGCACCCTTGTGGGGCCCCAGTGTTGAGAATCAGCAGGGTGGAGATGTTGTTTCCTACCTTCACCACCTGGGGGCGGCCCGTGAGGAAGTCCAGGAACCAGTTGCACAGGGTGGGGTCGAGACCCAGGGTCTCGAGCTTGATGACGAGTTTGGAGGGTACTATGGTGTTAAATGCTGAGCTGTGTCGATGAACATCATTCTCACATAGGTATTCCTCTTGTCCAGATGGGTTAGGGCAGTGTGGAGTGTGATTGCGATTGCATAGTCTGTGGACCTATTGGGGCGGTAAGCAAATTGGAGAGGGTCTAGGGTGTCAGGTAGGGTGGAGGTGATATGATCCTTGTCTAGTCTCTCAAAGCACTTCATGATGACTGAAGTGAGTGCTAGTCGTTTACTCAGTTACCTTAGCTTTCTTGGGAACAGGAACAATGTTGGCCCTCCTGAAGCATGAGGGAACAGCAGACTGGAATAGGGATTGATTGAATATATCCAAAAACACACCAGCCAGCTGGTCTGCTCATGCTCTGAGGACGCGGCTGGGGATGCCGTCTGGGCCAGCAGCCTTGCGAGGGTTAACACGTTTAAATGTTTTACTTACATTGGCTGCTGTGAAGGAGAGTCCGTAGGTTTTGGTAGCGGGCCATGTCGGTGACACTGTATTGTCCTCAAA
>NW_024609341.1:120000-144820 GCF_018296145.1 Oncorhynchus tshawytscha
TTTTTAAATCATTTTATCATAGATTCGCAAGTGGCTAAATCTCACCGGAGAAATCATCTGAGCGCGGGGAAACAGCGCCCCCCTCTGTCTGAGTATGTGAAGTACATGTATCTGATGCTGTCTGGTCAAAAGGAGTACGACATGTTGCCGCCGTAGTGTTTGATTGATTGATGCCAGCAAGCGTTTGGCCTCCCTTAATATTAAATATATATCAAGGAATTAGCCAATCAGTGTTGAGCTGAACTCAACTGTGGGTTGTCCTAGCGCAGTAAAACTCCCCCCAAGGGAGGCTAGTTTGGATTTGGCTTCACACTGATCAAATCACATCCTAAGCAAAACTTCATCATTGTCAGAAAAAAGTGTCTGTTTCTGGCGTGCTTGTGTTGATGTCCTGCTGTAGCTAGCTTGTGTTGATGTCCTGCTGTAGCTAGCTTGTGTTGATGTCCTGCTGTAGCTAGCTTGTGTTGATGTCCTTCTGTAGCTAGCTTGTGTTGATGTCCTGCTGTAGCTAGCTTGTGTTGATGTCCTGCTGTAGCTAGCTTGTGTTGATGTCCTGCTGTAGCTAGCTTGTGTTGATGTCCTGCTTGTGTTGAGCTAGCTTGTGTTGATGTCTGTAGCTAGCTTGTGTTGATGTCCTGCTGTAGCTAGCTTGTGTTGATGTCCTTGTGTTGATGTCCTGCTGTAGCTAGCTTGTGTTGATGTCCTGCTGTAGCTAGCTTGTGTTGATGTCCTGCTGTGCTAGCTTGTGTTGATGTGCTGCTGTAGCTAGCTTGCTAAATCATCCCTTTCCTAGGCAATGGATGGAGATGGAGATTTGGACTTGTGGTTTTGACTTAATACTCTGTACATTACAATGACTATGACGGCGATTCTGATCTGACCATGAATTCATATAATGTGCCACTGTCCTGAGACGATTGAAGTTTAATTTGTAGCCTGGATGTAGCCTGATAGACTCATGTTAACTAGCTAGCTAACTTAGCTGCATGAGCTGTAGGTGTAGGTCCCAGTTGTTATTATTCAGGGACAAACCCACATTATTCATGTGAATAGTGAACGGTAAAGGGCTTTGTATTGAGAACTCCGTTGGTTATGTTAAAAACATTAGACTGAACTCCTTCAGTAGATTGACTTCAACATGAGGAGCAGCAAGCTGTAGAAGACACGGGTCAAGTATGTCTGGCCCAGGAAGCCGTAGAAGACACGGGTCAAGTATGTCTGGCCCAGGAAGCCGTAGAAGACACGGGTCAAGCATGTCTGGTCCAGGAAGCTGTAGAAGACACGGGTCAAGCATGTCTGGCCCAGGAAGCTGTAGAAGACACGGGTCAAGCATGTCTGGCCCAGGAAGCTGTAGAAGACACGGGTCAAGTATGTCTGGCCCAGGAAGCCGTAGAAGACACGGGTCAAGCATGTCTGGCCCAGGAAGCTGTAGAAGACACGGGTCAAGTATGTCTGGCCCAGGAAGCTGTAGAAGACACGGGTCAAGTATGTCTGGCCCAGGAAGCCGTAGAAGACACGGGTCAAGTATGTCTGGCCCAGGAAGCTGTAGAAGACACGGGTCAAGTATGTCTGGCCCAGGAAGCTGTAGAAGACACGGGTCAAGCATGTCTGGCCCAGGAAGCTGTAGAAGACACGGGTCAAGTATGTCTGGCCCAGGAAGCTGTAGAAGACACGGGTCAAGTATGTCTGGCCCAGGAAGCTGTAGAAGACACGGGTCAAGTATGTCTGGCCCAGGAAGCTGTAGAAGACACGGGTCAAGTATGTCTGGCCCAGGAAGCTGTAGAAGACACGGGTCAAGTATGTCTGGCCCAGGAAGCTGTAGAAGACACGGGTCAAGCATGTCTGCCCCAGGAAGCTGTAGAAGACACGGGTCAAGCATGTCTGGCCCAGGAAGCTGTAGAAGACACGGGTCAAGTATGTCTGCCCCAGGAAGCTGTAGAAGACACGGGTCAAGCATGTCTGCCCCAGGAAGCTGTAGAAGACACGGGTCAAGCATGTCTGCCCCAGGAAGCTGTAGAAGACACGGGTCAAGCATGTCTGCCCCAGGAAGCTGTAGAAGACACGGGTCAAGCATGTCTGCCCCAGGAAGCTGTAGAAGACACGGGTCAAGCATGTCTGGCCCAGCAAGCCGTAGAAGACACGGGTCAAGCATGTCTGGCCAAGTGGCCTCTTTAACATCAATAAATATGAGAACAACCAGAACCTCCCTAGTAGTGACTTGATAAAGACAGAACATCCAGAACCTCCCTAGTAGTGACTTGATAAAGACAGAACATCCAGAACCTCCCTAGTAGTGACTTGATGAAGACAGAACATTCAGAACCTCCGTAGTAGTGACACGATGAAGACAGAACCTCCAGAACCTCCCTAGTAGTGACACGATGAAGACAGAACCTCCTTAGTAGTGGCTTGATGAAGACAGAACATCCAGAACCTCCCTAGTAGTGACTTGATGAAGACATAACCTCCCTAGCAGTGATAGATGAAGAAAGAACATCCAGACCCTCCCTAGTAGTGACTTGATGAAGACAGAACATCCAGAACCTCCCTAGTAGTGACTTGATGAAGACAGAACATTCAGAACCTCCGTAGTAGTGGCTTGATGAAGACAGAACATCCAGAACCTCCCTAGTAGTGACTTGATGAAGACAGAACATTCAGAACCTCCGTAGTAGTGGCTTGATGAAGACAGAACATGCAGAACCTCCCTAGTAGTGACTTGAAGAAGACATAACCTCCCTAGCAGTGACTTGATGAAGACAGAACATCCAGACCCTCCCTAGCAGTGACTTGATGAAGACAGAACATCCAGAACCTCCCTAGTAGTGACTTGATGAAGACAGAACATCCAGAACCTCCTTAGTAGTGACTTGATGAAGACAGAACATCCAGAACCTCCTTAGTCATGACTTGATGAAGACAGAACATCCAGAACCTCCCTAGTGGTGACATGATGAAGACAGAACCTCCTTAGTAGTGGCTTGATGAAGACAGAACATCCAGAACCTCCCTGGTAGTGGCTTGATGAAGACAGAACATACAGAACCTCCCTAGTAGTGACTTGATAAAGACAGAACATCCAGAACCTCCCTAGTAGTGACTTGATAAAGACAGAACATCCAGAACCTCCCTAGTAGTGACTTGATAAAGACAGAACATCCAGAACCTCCCTAGTAGTGACTTGATGAAGACAGAACATTCAGAACCTCCGTAGTAGTGATTTGATGAAGACAGAACATCCAGAACCTCCCTAGTAGTGACACGATGAAGACAGAACCTCCTTAGTAGTGGCTTGATGAAGACAGAACATCCAGAACCTCCCTAGTAGTGACATGATGAAGACAGAACCTCCTTAGTAGTGGTTTGATGAAGACAGAACATCCAGAACCTCCCTAGTAGTGGCTTGATGAAGACAGAACATCCAGAACCTCCTTAGTAGTGACTTGATGAAGACTGAACATCCAGAACCTCCTTATTAGTGACTTGATGAGGACAGAACATCCAGAACCTCCCTAGTAGTGACTTGATGAAGACAGAACATCCAGAACCTCCTTAGTCGTGACTTGATGAAGACAGAACATCCAGAACCTCCCTAGTAGTGACTTGATGAAGACAGAACATCCAGAACCTCCTTAGTAGTGACTTGATGAAGACAGAACATCCAGAACCTCCCTAGTAGTGACTTGATGAAGACAGAACATCCAGAACCTCCTTAGTCGTGACTTGATGAAGACAGAACATCCAGAACCTCCCTAGTAGTGACTTGATGAAGACAGAACATCCAGAACCTCCTTAGTAGTGACTTGATGAAGACAGAACATCCAGAACCTCCCTAGTAGTGACTTGATGAAGACAGAACATCCAGAACCTCCCTAGTAGTGACTTGATGAAGACAGAACATCCAGAACCTCCCTAGTAGTGACTTGCCTTAGAGAGAACAGTGGGACACCATTTACAGTATCAGGTAAGTCTATGATTGAACAGCACCGTGCTTTAGAGATGCGCTTGTGTCATGAACAGTCTTCTCAGAGTTGTCCTCATGAACAGTCTTCTCAGAGTTGTCCTCATGAACAGTCTTCTCAGAGTTGTCCTCATGAACAGTTTTCTCAGAGTTGTCCTCATGAACAGTCTTCTCAGAGTTGTCCTCATGAACAGTCTTCTCAGAGTTGTCCTCATGAACAGTCTTCTCAGAGTTGTCCTCATGAACAGTCTTCTCAGAGTTGTCCTCATGAACAGTCTTCTCAGAGTTGTCCTCATGAACAGTCTTCTCAGAGTTGTCCTCATGAACAGTCTTCTCAGAGTTGTCCTTATTGCTGCGGTTTCCCCTTTCAGATAAACAGACTGCTGCAGTAACATGGTGGTAAAAGGTGTCAGTTATTGAGACATTTTGTCTGTTATTGTCACGTTCTGACCATAGTTCCTTTGTTATGTCTTTTAGTATTGGTCAGGGCGTGAGTTGGGTGGGTTGTCTATGTTCTTTTTTCTATGATTTGGGATTTCTGTGTTTGGCCTGGTATTGTTGTCAATCAGAGGCAGCTGTCAATCGTTGTCCCTGATTGAGAACCATACTTATGTAGCCTGGTTTCACTTTTGAGTTGTGGGTAGTTATTTTCTGTTCTGTGTTTTGGTTCACCGGTCAGGACTGTTCGTTTTGTCGGTTCATTCAGTGTTCCGTGTTGGGTATTTCTTATTAAAACAAGATGAACGCTGACCACGCTGCACCTTGGTCCTCTCCTTCATACGACGACCGTTATAGTATTGGAGCTCAATAGAACGACTGCTTCTTTTTGGTGATTTAATAACCTTCCAAAACATGGCTGGATCGCCACGAGGGTCAGACATTTAATTCATTCAATTGCTCTGTTTAGCCCTTTTAAACCTCTAGATCCAGTCTACCACTCAGCTTCTGTGTTAAAACCTCTAGATTCAGTCTACCACTCAGCCTCTGTGTTTAAACCTCTAGATTCAGTCTACCACTCAGCCTCTGTGTTTAAACCTCTAGATTCAGTCTACCACTCAGCCTCTGTGTTTAAACCTCTAGATTCAGTCTACCACTCAGTCCCTGTGTTTAAACCTCTAGATCCAGTCTACCACTCAGCTTCTGTGTTAAAACCTCTAGATTCAGTCTACCACTCAGCCTCTGTGTTTAAACCTCTAGATTCAGTCTACCACTCAGCTTCTGTGTTAAAACCTCTAGATTCAGTCTACCACTCAGCCTCTGTGTTTAAACCTCTAGATTCAGTCTACCACTCAGCCTCTGTGTTTAAACCTCTAGATTCAGTCTACCACTCAGTCCCTGTGTTTAAACCTCTAGATCCAGTCTACCACTCAGTCCCTGTGTTTAAACCTCTAGATCCAGTCTACCACTCAGTCCCTGTGTTTAAACCTCTAGATCCAGTCTACCACTCAGTCCCTGTGTTTAAACCTCTAGATCCAGTCTACCACTCAGCTTCTGTGTTAAAATCTCTAGATCCAGTCTACCACTCAGCCTTTGTTTCATAACTGGTAATAATTTCCGTACGTTCCACGGGTCTCCTCTGAGTTAAGACTGGTTGGTTCTAGAGGTTCCACGGGTCTCCTCTGAGTTATGACTGGTTGGTTCTAGAGGTTCCACAGGTCTCCTCTGAGTTAAGACTGGTTGGTTCTAGAGGTTCCACGGGTCTCCTCTGAGTTAAGACTGGTTGTTCTAGAGCAGTGGTTCCCAAACTTTTTATAGTCCCGTACCCCTTCAAACATTCAAACATTCAACCTCTAGCTGCGTACCCCCTCTAGCACCAGGGTCAGCTGTACCCCCTCTAGCACCAGGGTCAGCTGTGTACCCCCTCTAGCACCAGGGTCAGCTGTGTACCCCCTCTAGCACCAGGGTCAGCTGTACCCCTCTAGCACCAGGGTCAGCTGTACCCCCTCTAGCACCAGGGTCAGCACACTCTCAAATGTTGTTTTTTGCCATCATTATAAGCCTGCCACACACACACTATACAATAAATGTATTAAACATAAGAATGAGTGTGAGTTTTTGTCACAACCCGGCTCGTGGGAAGTGACTAAGAGCTCTTATAGGACCAGGGCACAAATAATAATATAATTATCATCAATCATTTTGATCTTTATTTAGCCATCTTACATATAAATCCTTATTTGTTCACTGAAAATGGTGAATAACTCACCACAGGTTAATGAGAAGGGTGTGCTTGAAAGGATGCACATAACTCTGCAGTGTTGGGTTGTATTGGAGAGAGTCTCCGTCTTAAATCATTTTCCACACACAGTCTGTGCCTGTATCTAGTGTTCATGGTAGTGAGGGCTGAGAATCCACTCTCACATGGGTACATGGTTACAAAGGGCATCAGTGTCTTAACAACGCGATTTACCAAGGCAGGATACTCTGAGCGCAGCCCAATCCAGAAATCTGGCAGTGGCTTCTGATTTAATTACATTTTCACAGAACTGCTTTTGCAATTTCGATGAGGCTCTCTTATTCAGATACCAGTAGGTGGACTGGAGGCAGGGCATGAAAGAGATAACAAATCCAGTTGTTTGTGTCATCCGTTTGGGGAAAGTACCTGCGTAATTGCGTACCCAACTCACTGAGGTGCTTCGTTATACCACATTTGACATTGTCCGTTACCTTGAGTTCATTTGCACCTAAAGAGCCTACGATGATGGAAAGACCTGTGTTGTCCTTGTTGACGCAGACAGAGAAGAGCTCCAACTTCTTAATCAGCCTCAATTTTGTCCCGCACATTGAATATAGTTGCGGAGAGTAATCCTAGATTCAGATCTTTCAGGCAAGAGAAAACATCACCCAGACAGGCCAGTCGTGTGAGAAACTCGTCATCGTGCTAGAGGTCAGACAAGTGAAAATGATGGTCAGTAAAGACCATTCTAAGCTTGACTCTCAATAAAAAAATTTAAAAGTCAATATTTTGCATTTTGATAACCAGCTATTGCTGCCTGCATTCCTTTGGCAGCAAGAGACATACTTGACCCGTCTCTTCTACGGCTTCCTGGGCCAGACATGATTGACCCGTCTCTTCTACTGCTTCCTGGGCCAGACATACTTGACCCGTCTCTTCTACTGCTTTGACCTGCATTCCTTTGGCAGCAAGAGCCTCTCGTGTGAGAAACTCGTCATCATGCAAGAGGTCAGACAAGTGAAAATGATGGTCAGTAAAGATCAATTTAAGCTTGTCTCTCAATTTAAAAAAAAATATGTGTCAATACTTTACCCCTTGATAACCTTGATAACCTTGATAACCAGCTCTTGCTGCCAAAGGCTTTCCTTTGAGCCTCTCGGTGTCACGGATCCCTCCAGAACTGTTGATTACACACCTGGTGCCCATTTCCCCAATGATAAATGTAAATGTGCCCTTTGTTTCCCCATTGGGCTGTCAATTATTGTTCTGTTGTCCGTTGGTTGTGTGAGTACCTGTGCCGTGTTTGTTTTGGCTCTCGTGTTGTGCGTTTGTGTTTTCGGGTCTCGCCCCGTTGTATGTATTCGAGGTACTCCTCGTTCTTTTGTTTGGGTCTCAACCCTGTGTTTTGTATTCGTGTTTGTATGGTCTTCGTCTCCGTGCCTTTACATGCTTGCTGTAATTTGATGCAATAAAAACAAACTATTACGCATTCCTGCGCCTGTCTCCCGATCCTTATACCAGCGTGACTCGGTGGAAGCTGCAGTGTACCCAAGTGGCGTCGGGAGCAACTGCTTGGATGCGCCTTACCACTCCACTATGTCTCCCTGTCATGGCTTTGCGCCATCAGTACAGATACCAACACATCTTGACCACCAAAGTCCATTTGATGTCACAAAGCTGTCCAGTATTTTTAAAATGTCCTCTCCTGTTGTCCTGGTTTCCAGTGGTTTGCAGAAGAGGATGTTTGCCTGTCCTAGCCAGTCGGTAGCTCACCATATAAGACGCTTCTAGCCCCTTCTTATTAATGGTATCTGTTGCCATTATACATGTCTTACTACTCGAAAGTCGTCTTAATTCTCGCTCAAAACTCCTGTGGCTTATTTTTCAAATGAGCATGTTTTGTTTCTAAATGTCTGTACAAGAGTGAAGGTTTCATCGAGTTGTGAGATAGTACTTCTGTACATATAACACACTGTGGCTGAGGAAAGGCACTATTCCCAACATAAGTGAACCCCAAATCAATGTAGTTATCATATTTGCGCCTATACGATGGTCCAACGTCCCAGTCTGTTGTTCGGTGCTTTCCTGGGTAAGAGGGCAGTAGCTCGTCGGCTGCATCAGATTCACAACTGTCAGTGCCCATGCTAGCTGGGTTAACAACAAATGTAGAATTACTGATGCTAGCTGGGTTAACAACAAATGTAGAATTACTGATGCTAGCTGGGTTAACAACAAATGTAGAATTACTGATGCTAGCTGGGTTAACAACAAATGTAGAATTACCGATACTAGCATTGGATGCGCTCGTGGAAGCAGAACAACTTGTGTCGTTGACAGGTGCAGGTGCAGTACAGCTGGTAGTAGCAGTATGATGTCCTAGTAGTAGTAGCAGTATGATGTCCTAGTAGTAGTAGCAGTATGATGTCCTAGTAGTAGTAGCAGTATGATGTCCTAGTGGTAGTAGCAGTATGATGTCCTAGTAGTAGTAGCAGTATGATGTCCTAGTAGTAGTAGCAGTATGATGTCCTAGTAGTAGTAGCAGTATGATGTCCTAGTAGTAGTAGCAGTATGATGTCCTAGTAGTAGTAGCAGTATGATGTCCTAGTAGTAGTAGCAGTATGATGTCCTAGTGGTAGTAGCAGTATGATGTCCTAGTAGTAGTAGCAGTATGATGTCCTAGTAGTAGTAGCAGTATGATGTCCTAGTAGTAGTAACAGTATGATGTCCTAGTAGTAGTAGCAGTATGATGTCCTAGTAGTAGTAGCAGTATGATGTAGTAGTAGTAGTAACAGTATGATGTCCTAGTAGTAGTAGCAGTATGATGTCCTAGTAGTAGTAGCAGTATGATGTCCTAGTAGTAGTAGCAGTATGATGTCCTAGTAGTAGTAACAGTATGATGTCCTAGTAGTAGTAGCAGTATGATGTCCTAGTAGTAGTAGCAGTATGATGTCCTAGTAGTAGTAGCAGTATGATGTCCTAGTAGTAGTAGCAGTATGATGTCCTAGTAGTAGTAGCAGTATGATGTCCTAGTAGTAGTAGCAGTATGATGTCCTAGTAGTAGTAGCAGTATGATGTCCTAGTAGTAGTAGCAGTATGATGTCCTAGTAGTAGTAGCAGTATGATGTCCTAGTAGTAGTAGCAGTATGATGTCCTAGTAGTAGTAGCAGTATGATGTTCTAGTAGTAGTAGCTGTACGATGTCCTAGTGGTAGTAGCCGTATGATGTCCTAGTAGTAGTAGCAGTATGATGTCCTAGTGGTAGTAGCAGTATGATGTCCTAGTGGTAGTAGCAGTATGATGTCCTAGTAGTAGTAGCAGTATGATGTCCTAGTGGTAGTAGCAGTATGATGTCCTAGTAGTAGTAGCAGTATGATGTCCTAGTAGTAGTAGCAGTATGATGTCCTAGTAGTAGTAGCAGTATGATGTCCTAGTAGTAGTAGCAGTATGATGTCCTAGTAGTAGTAGCAGTATGATGTCCTAGTAGTAGTAGCAGTATGATGTCCTAGTAGTAGTAGCAGTATGATGTCCTAGTAGTAGTAGCAGTATGATGTCCTAGTAGTAGTAGCAGTATGATGTCCTAGTAGTAGTAGCAGTATGATGTAGTAGTAGTAGTAGCAGTATGATGTCCTAGTAGTAGTAGCAGTATGATGTAGTAGTAGTAGTAGCAGTATGATGTCCTAGTAGTAGTAGCAGTATGATGTAGTAGTAGTAGTAACAGTATGATGTCCTAGTAGTAGTAGCAGTATGATGTAGTAGTAGTAGTAGCAGTATGATGTCCTAGTAGTAGTAGCAGTATGATGTCCTAGTAGTAGTAGCAGTATGATGTCCTAGTAGTAGTAGCAGTATGATGTCCTAGTGGTAGTAGCAGTATGATGTCCTAGTAGTAGTAGCAGTATGATGTAGTAGTAGCAGTATGATGTCCTAGTAGTAGTAGCAGTATGATGTCCTAGTAGTAGTAGCAGTATGATGTCCTAGTAGTAGTAGCAGTATGATGTCCTAGTAGTAGTAGCAGTATGATGTCCTAGTAGTAGTAGCAGTATGATGTCCTAGTAGTAGTAGCAGTATGATGTCCTAGTAGTAGTAGCAGTATGATGTAGTAGTAGCAGTATGATGTCCTAGTAGTAGTAGCAGTATGATGTCCTAGTAGTAGTAGCAGTATGATGTCCTAGTAGTAGTAGCAGTATGATGTCCTAGTAGTAGCAGTATGATGTCCTAATAGTAGTAGCAGTATGATGTCCTAGTAGTAGTAGCAGTATGATGTCCTAGTAGTAGTAGCAGTATGATGTCCTAGTAGTAGTAGCAGTATGATGTCCATTAGTAGTAGTAGCAGTATGATGTCCTAGTAGTAGTAGCAGTATGATGTCCTAGTAGTAGTAGCAGTATGATGTCCTAGTAGTAGTAGCATGATGGTCCTAGTAGTAGTAGTGCAGCTTCGTTTGATATCCTAGTAGTAGTAGCAGTATGATGTCCTAGTAGTAGTAGCAGTGATGATGTCCTAGTAGTAGTAGCAGTATGATGTCCTAGTAGTAGTAGCAGTATGATGTCCTAGTAGTAGTAGCAGTATGATGTCCTAGTAGTAGTAGCAGTATGATGTCCTAGTAGTAGTAGCAGTATGATGTCCTAGTAGTAGTAGCAGTATGATGTCCTAGTGGTAGTAGCAGTACTACCAGTAGAGCTGGTATGTGTCTCCATGGACGAGTGCCTTAGTTTTTTTTAAACAATTATCCATTTTCAAGCAAACGGAATGAGCAGCAGCTTCGTTTGACTACATATGGACCATTAGTGCAGCTTCGTTTGACTACATATGGACCGTTAGTTAGTTTGCATATGGACCATTAGTCGTTTGACTACATATGGACCATTAGTGCAGCTTCGTTTGACTACATATGGACCATTAGTGCAGCTTGGACCGTTTGACTGACTACATATGGACCATTAGTGCAGCTTCGTTTGACTACATATGGACCATTAGTGCAGCTTCGTTTGACTACATATGGACCATTAGTGCAGCTTCGTTTGACTACATATGGACCATTAGTGCAGCTTCGTTTGACTACATATGGACCATTAGTGCAGCTTCGTTTGACTACATATGGACCATTAGTGCAGCTTCGTTTGACTACATATGGACCATTAGTGCAGCTTCGTTTGACTACATATGGACCATTAGTGCAGCTTCGTTTGACTACATATGGACCATTAGTGGAATTCCCAAGAGAAGGTAAAGGTTCAAATAATTGGATATTCCTTATTTGACATTGTGTTATTTCGCTGAACACTAGATGGTTTCATTTTATTTTGGCCAGTGAAACGAGGCTACTCAGTGGAGAGAGAGAGAACTCACCCAAATGTTTAGTCCTGTTGGAAAATATAAATGGACTGTTTGAAAATGTGAAGAATTTAATCAAAATAAAATTTAAATTGTGAATCACATTTTTATTTGGTGTACCCCCAGGATGTTCCAGCATCCTAAACCACCCGAGGAGAAAACTCACGCAATCCTTCCAAATATGAATTAACTGGGCACAACATCCACAACCTTGGCCATCACTTCTTTTTGACGAATGTCATTCATTTAGGAACACACACGTATTTATATTAGGTCATCTTTTTGTTCATAAACCATCTTCCCTTTTTTTTACTGTTATGTTATTTTTGTGTATATTTCTGTATAGTTTTGAGTTCGGTGTAATGAAGTTGACCTGGTTAACCCAGGTAGGGAAGCTGGGGAGGGAGAATGTCCGAGAAAGGAACCACAATGACGTCTCCTCCACCACGGCCTCCAAGACAATATAAATACTGTCCCTACCAGGTAGAAAACATGACAACCTACCAAACCAACCCGCAAGGTAAGCAGCCTAATCTGCAATCTTGGTTGTAGTATCACAACAGGTCTCTCTTACAAAATAGATTTATGATCACCTGTAGCGTGTAGTCTATAGGATTAGATAAGGCTGACCTAAATCAGTTATCTGACTGTAATTTATTCTTTCCAGGTGAACTGTGATATTTTCGCATTACTATTCAAACTGAAGAAAGACAAATCTCCCGGAGCCAATATGAAGTTCAGCACCGTCCAACTCGTAGCCGCTGTGGTAGTGGTGATGAGCGTCTGTCTGCTGCGCGAATCCGTGGCGCATTCCATCCATCGCCCGCTCAGCGCCCCCTGCACAGCGCGGATACCGACACCATGGTGCAGCTGGTGGCTCAACATGTAAGTTACTTTATCATATTTCATATTCCATTACGGCTTATAATTGTAGGACTAAACTAAATATATTCTATTTGTAGAACTAGTAGCCTATTATTTAGTCCTTTTATTCGGGTTTATTTAATTATGATTATGACTTTAAAAAGCCTAATGATGCCATTCCTGTCTGTTTCAACAGGCGCAAAGTTCTGACATCGATACTGACACTAAACTGATGCCAGACATCGATACTAAAAAGGTCTGTCTATTAAACCAATGAGTAATGTCACGTTCATCCATGTCTAGTCTACATTATTTTACAGCTTGGTGTGAAATGGTATTTAGTTTAGTGTTGTATTTTCTATTTCTACCGCCTGATGCAGCTGTAGGCAATACTAACCATATCATACTAATGAATTGATGCCTTTGAACTGAACTTTGAACTGATGTCTCCAACGGCAGAACCACAGAGACATCTGCTGCCTGCATGCTAACATCCTGGACTTCTACCTGAGTAACATCCTGACCACTAAGGAGAAGCAGGACAAGCATCATCCTAAACTCCCTGCCCTGAAGGAAGACCTGGCCCGAGTCAGCAGAGACCTGAAGGAACACGGCTGTGTAAGTTTTCCTCTCTGTCATCTGCTTCACCTACACTCCTTTGTTTCATCCCCTTCTCTCTTCATCCATTCTTTACCTTTTCAACACCTTCCAATGTGTCTGTCTGTCTGTCTCTCTCTCTCTCTCTCTCTCTGTCTCTCTCTCTCTCTCTCTCTCTTCCTCTTCCTCTTCCTCCTCTCTCTCTTAGTCAGAGATCTTAAGTGTGATATTGTGTAGAGATGGTGTTTATATCAGAGAAAGTGACTGATTTTCTCTCTTTCTTCAAGGCTATTAAACACTACAATGACCACCACCACAGCATTGCTTTCCGCAAGAAGTTGTCCGAGGTAATTCTCCAGGATACCCTGTTCAGACTTGATCATTTTCATACTTGTCACAAAGAAACACGATAAACAAAGTTATGAACAAGAGTTAATGCATGAATCAAAGTGAAAATGAATCCATTGTACATTTGATTGAATGTGATCTTTGTCTAAAACCTCCATTGTTTTTGGTTTGTTGTTTCAGATGGAGGAGGGGAAAGGGATCAAGAAAGCCATTGGAGAGATTGACATCCTCTTCACCTTCCTGAAAGACTTCTGTGTGCACGCCTAGATCCAACATCATCCTATATCATCACATAGAGATGTACATCTAGATCCAACATCATCCTATATCATCACATAGAGATGTACATCTAGATCCAACATCATCCTATATCATCACATAGAGATGTACATCTAGATCCAACATCATCCTATATCATCACATAGAGATGTACATCTAGATCCAACACATCCTATATCATCACATAGAGATGTACATCTAGATCCAACACATCCTATATCATCACATAGAGATGTACATCTAGATCCAACATCATCCTATATCATCACATAGAGATGTACATCTAGATCCAACATCATCCTATATCACCACATAGAGATGTACATCTAGATCCAACACATCCTATATCATCACATAGAGATGTACATCTAGATCCAACACATCCTATATCATCACATAGAGATGTACATCTAGATCCAACATCATCCTATATCATCACACAGAGATGTACATCTAGATCCAACATCATCCTATATCATCACATAGAGATGTACATCTAGATCTAGATCCAACATCATCCTATATCATCACATAGAGATGTACATCTAGATCCAACACATCTATATCACATAGAGATGTACATCTAGATCCAACATCATCCTATATCATCACTTAGAGATGTACATCTAGATCCAACACATCCTATATCATCACATAGAGATGTACATCTAGATCCAACACATCCTATATCATCACATAGAGATGTACATCTAGATCCAACATCATCCTATATCATCACATAGAGATGTACATCTAGATCCAACATCATCCTATATCATCACATAGAGATGTACATCTAGATCCAACATCATCCTATATCACCACATAGAGATGTACATCTAGATCCAACATCATCCTATATCACCACATAGAGATGTACATCTAGATCACATAGAGAACATCTAGATCCTATATCACACATAGAGATGTACATCTAGGTTTTAGTCATGCTATGTTTCTGTACCTTATATCCTATAAGGATATTGTGTGTTATTTTTGTATTCATTTTGCATTGCTTATTTATTATTGATCTATTTATTGTTGTTACTAAGCAACATGCAAACTGGTGAAATGTATTTCAAATGCGTCCTGATTCTGTTGACATCAGATGTGCAGGGTCTTGAGCATTTCATATGTAGCCCCATGGTGGCCCTTACTGTCTACATCTTGTGCTGGACACAATAATAATACTAGATTTATTTATCTTTTTGGAGAATATATTTAAACAGAGAATTTATTGCATTTTTAAGTTATTATCATTGTTTTAATGATGATGAAATGTTTAAGTTATAATTACATCTATTGAGCAAATGTGTATTTTACTATAAAGTGATTGTGTTTATAGAGGAAGTGAATGCAGCTGTCTGTAACATGGGGAAAGTATTGAATTTACCACAGTGTTTGTAACCTAAGATTCCTAAAATAAAACACTTTTCAAAAACACATTCTTCTTGTCAAATATATTATTGTCTTTACACAGTGTACGTTATAGACTTAGACAGACGTGGAATAACTTTAAATGTGTACAGCAGTAGTTATATAGGAGGAGTCTTGACTAGAATACAGTAGTTATATAGGAGGAGTCTTGACTAGAATACAGTAGTTATATAGGAAGAGTCTTGACTAGAATACAGTAGTTATATAGAGGAGTCTTGACTAGAATACAGTAGTTATATAGGAGGAGTCTTGACTAGAATACAGTAGTTATATAGGAGGAGTCTTGACTAGAATACAGTAGTTATATAGGAGGAGTCTTGACTAGAATACAGTAGTTATATAGGAGGAGTCTTGACTAGAATACAGTAGTTATATAGGAGGAGTCTTGACTAGAATACAGTAGTTATATAGGAGGAGTCTTGACTAGAATACAGTAGTTATATAGGAGGAGTCTTGACTAGAATACAGTAGTTATATAGGAGGAGTCTTGACTAGAATACAGTAGTTATATAGGAGGAGTCTTGACTAGAATACAGTAGTTATATAGGAGGAGTCTTGACTAGAATACAGTAGTTATATAGGAGGAGTCTTGACTAGAATACAGTAGTTATATAGGAGGAGTCTTGACTAGAATACAGTAGTTATATAGGAGGAGTCTTGACTAGAATACAGTAGTTATATAGGAGGAGTCTTGACTAGAATACAGTAGTTATATTGGAGGAGTCTTGACTAGAATACAGTAGTTATATAGGAGGAGTCTTGACTAGAATACAGTAGTTATATAGGAGGAGTCTTGACTAGAATACAGTAGTTATATAGGAGGAGTCTTGACTAGAATACAGTAGTTATATAGGAGGAGTCTTGACTAGAATACAGTAGTTATATAGGAGGAGTCTTGACTAGAATACAGTAGTTATATAGGAGGAGTCTTGACTAGAATACAGTTATATAGAGTCTTGACTAGCAGTAGTTATATAGGAGGAGTCTTGACTAGAATACAGTAGTTATATAGGAGGAGTCTTGACTAGAATACAGTAGTTATATAGGAGGAGTCTTGACTAGAATACAGTAGTTATATAGGAGGAGTCTTGACTAGAAACAGTAGTTATATAGGAGGAGTCTTGACTAGAATACAGTAGTTATATAGGAGGAGTCTTGACTAGAATACAGTAGTTATATAGGAGGAGTCTTGACTAGAATACAGTAGTTATATAGGAGGAGTCTTGACTAGAATACAGTAGTTATATAGGAGGAGTCTTGACTAGAATACAGTAGTTATATAGGAGGAGTCTTGACTAGAATACAGTAGTTATATAGGAGGAGTCTTGACTAGAATACAGTAGTTATATAGGAGGAGTCTTGACTAGAATACAGTAGTTATATAGGAGGAGTCTTGACTAGAATACAGTAGTTATATAGGAGGAGTCTTGACTAGAATACAGTAGTTATATAGGAGGAGTCTTGACTAGAATACAGTATAGACTTAGACAGCAGTAGTTATATAGGAGGAGTCTTGACTAGAATACAGTAGTTATATAGGAGGAGTCTTGACTAGAATACAGTAGTTATATAGGAGGAGTCTTGACTAGAATACAGTAGTTATATAGGAGGAGTCTTGACTAGAATACAGTAGTTATATAGGAGGAGCCTTGACTAGAATACAGTAGTTATATAGGAGGAGTCTTGACTAGAATACAGTAGTTATATAGGAGGAGTCTTGACTAGAATACAGTAGTTATATAGGAGGAGTCTTGACTAGAATACAGTAGTTATATAGGAGGAGTCTTGACTAGAATACAGTAGTTATATAGGAGGAGCCTTGACTAGAATACAGTAGTTATATAGGAGGAGCCTTGACTAGAATACAGTAGTTATATAGGAGGAGTCTTGACTAGAGTACAGTAGTTATATAGGAGGAGTCTTGACTAGAATACAGTAGTTATATAGGAGGAGCCTTGACTAGAATACAGTAGTTATATTGGAGGAGTCTTGACTAGAATACAGTAGTTATATAGGAGGAGTCTTGACTAGAATACAGTAGTTATATAGGAGGAGTCTTGACTAGAATACAGTAGTTATATAGGAGGAGTCTTGACTAGAATACAGTAGTTATATAGGAGGAGTCTTGACTAGAATACAGTAGTTATATAGGAGGAGTCTTGACTAGAATACAGTAGTTATATAGGAGGAGCCTTGACTAGAATACAGTATAGACTTAGACAGCAGTAATAATATAGGAGGAGTCTTGACTAGAATACAGTAGTTATATAGGAGGAGTCTTGACTAGAATACAGTAGTTATATAGGAGGAGTCTTGACTAGAATACAGTAGTTATATAGGAGGAGTCTTGACTAGAAAACAGTAGTTATATAGGAGGAGTCTTGACTAGAATACAGTAGTTATATAGGAGGAGTCTTGACTAGAATACAGTAGTTATATAGGAGGAGTCTTGACTAGAATACAGTAGTTATATAGGAGGAGTCTTGACTAGAATACAGTAGTTATATAGGAGGAGCCTTGACTAGAATACAGTAGTTATATAGGAGGAGTCTTGACTAGAATACAGTAGTTATATAGGAGGAGTCTTGACTAGAATACAGTAGTTATATAGGAGGAGTCTTGACTAGAATACAGTATAGACTTAGACAGCAGAAGTTACAGTGTACGTTATTGACTGAGACAGAGGAAGAATATCTTTATTTTTCCAGAAAGATCTTTAGACGCTGAACATACAAACAACATTAAATTCACACATTCAGCACACAACTGTTTTTCCCATAGAAATACATTGTTCACTGTGTACAGCGACCACACAGCAAGGTTTAAGGGTGAATTCATCAATAAATGGTTCCTAAATTGATTGGGCCAGTTTCCTGGAGATTCTCCATTGAGTCCAGTACTAGACTTAATCTGAGTCTGGAAAACATCTACAGACTGTTGATATTGAAATAGGAACACTTTTCAGTAAAATTACACAGGCAATTTAGGCCTTCATTGTTATAGCAAACAATATATAATAAGTCTCAAATCAGTGAGAGTTGATGACAGAAGCAGAAGGGCTGTCATTATGCTCTGAAAACATTATCTAAACCTTGGATGGTCGTTACTGAGGGAGTCTGGAACATATTATCTAAACCTTGGATGGTGTTTACTGAGGGAGTCTGGAACATATTATCTACACCTTGGATGGTGTTTACTGAGGGAGTCTGGAACATATTATCTACACCTTGGATGGTCGTTACTGAGGGAGTCTGGAACATACAATAACATTAACTATCGTTGACGCGTGTGTGTCTCCAAGTGTGTGTTTGTGTGTGTGTCTGCATGTGTGTGTACTTGTGTTTCTGTCTGCATGTCTATGTGTGTGTGTGTGTGTGTGTGTGTGTGTCTCCATGTGTGTGTGTGGGTGTGGGTGTGTGAGGGTGTGTTGGTGCATGAGTGTGTGTATGGTGTCATGCAGAAAGCATGCTCCAACAGTGGGATTGTCCAATCAGGAAGTTTACCTGCTTCCCCAGTTCAGGTAAATGACAACATGATGACACCTGAGACAGGTAAACACTTACTTCCTGGTTCCTCTCTGCTCTTCTCTGCTCCACAGGCAGGCCAGGGGAAGTAACTGGCGGAGGTTTGGCCTGGGGGCGTGGCCGGGGGCGTGGCCGGGGGCGTGGCCGGGCCAGGTTCTTGTATTCCACCTCTGGAGTGTTTAAGGTGATGAAACACAGACAGAGAGATAAAGACCTGGAGTTTTTACAGCTATTTCCTGTTCCACATCAGCAGAGGAAACGGAGGATGTATCTTCCTGAGAATTACCCAGAATTACCCCATGGTGACAGTGACTGTGACCCCCCCCCCACCACACCTCTCAGCTCCTAACTGTGACCCCCACCACCACCACCACCTCTCAGCTCCTGACTGTGACCCCCCCACCACCACACCTCTCAACTCCTAACTGTGACCCCCCACTATGGTGACAATACAATGTTCTGACTAGATCTATCTAATGTAACAGACTATACAATGTTCTGACTAGATCTATCTAATGTAACAGACTATATAATGTTCTGACTAGATCTATCTAATGTAACAGACTATATAATGTTCTGACTAGATATATCTAATGTAACAGACTATATAATGTTCTGACTAGATCTATCTAATGTAACAGACTATACAATGTTCTGACTAGATATATCTAATGTAACAGACTATATAATGTTCTGACTAGATCTATCTAATGTAACAGACTATATAATGTTCTGACTAGATCTATCTAATGTAACAGACTATATAATGTTCTGACTAGATATATCTAATGTAACAGACTATACAATGTTCTGACTAGATATATCTAATGTAACAGACTATATAATGTTCTGACTAGATATATCTAATGTAACAGACTATACAATGTTCTGACTAGATATATCTAATGTAACAGACTATATAAGGTTCTGTCTAGATATATCTAATGTAACAGACTATACAATGTTCTGACTAGATATATCTAATGTAACAGACTATATAATGTTCTGACTAGATCTATCTAATGTAACAGACTATACAACCCAGTTCTGACTAGATATATCTAATGTAACAGACTATATAATGTTCTGACTAGATATACCCAGTTCTAATGTAACAGACTATAGTAATGTTCTGACTAGATATAGTTCTAATGTAACAGACTATATAATGTTCTGTCTAGATATACCCAGTTCTAATGTAACAGACTATATAATGTTCTGTCTAGATATATCTAATGTAACAGACTATATAATGTTCTGACTAGTTCTTATCCAGAGAGACATTACCTGTTCTTATGACAGAGGTCTAACCCAGTTCTTATGGGACAGTCAGAGGCATCTTGTGCACTATGCAGTAACCCTGACAGAGACCTAACCCAGTTCTTATGCCAGAGTCTAACCTGTTCTTATGGAGGTCTAACCCAGTACTGATGACAGAGTTCTAACCCAGTTCTGATGGCCAGAGGTCTAACCCAGTTCTGATGACAGAGGTCTAACCCAGTTCTTATGGCCAGAGGTCTAACCCAGTTCTGATGACAGAGGTCTAACCCAGTTCTTATGACAGAGGTCTAACCCAGTTCTGATGGCCAGTGACCTAACCCAGTTCTTATGACAGAGGTCTAACCCAGTTCTTATGACAGAGGTCTAACCCAGTTCTTATGACAGAGGTCTAACCCAGTTCTTATGACAGAGGACTAACCCTGTTCTTATGATAGAGGCCTAACCCAGAGGTCTAACCCATTTCTTATGGTCAGAGGTCTAACCCAGTTCTTATGCCAGAGGTCTAACCCAGTTCTTATGACAGAGGTCTAACCCAGTTCTGATGACAGAGGTCTAACCCAGTTCTGATGATAGAGGTCTAACCCAGTTCTTATGACAGAGGTCTAACCCAGTTCTTATGACAGAGGTCTAACCCAGTTCTTATGACAGAGGACTAACCCTGTTCTTATGATAGAGGCCTAACCCAGAGGTCTAACCCAGTTCTTATGGCCAGAGGTCTAACCCAGTTCTTATGGCCAGAGGTCTAACCCAGTTCTTATGACAGAGGTCTAACCCAGTTCTTATGGACAGAGGACTAACCCAGTTCTTATGGACAGAGGTCTAACCCAGTTCTTATGGACAGAGGTCTAACCCAGTTCTTATGACAGAGGTCTAACCCAGTTCTTATGGACAGAGGACTAACCCAGTTCTTATGTAGAGGTCCAACCTGTTCTTATGCCAGAGGTCCAACCTGTTCTTATGCCAGAGGTCTAACCCTGTTCTGATTCTTATGCAGAGGAAGACAGAGGTCTTAATGGCCCCAGCCTTCTTATGAATGATGAATTTTCAATTTTTTTTTTTTTTTTTTTAACATCTAGATACAGAAAAGTTCTTGCTGACTGAGAGAACTAAAGGTCTTTGTAGGGCTTTGGAGGAAGTTCAGTGAATGATGATTGATAAGCAATCTTTCCTGAAACCTGAAGACTTGTGTTTGCTCTCTGAGGTAAGTTCCCAGAGCTAATGCCTAGGCTTTAGCTCAGTGGGCTATCATTGTATTTTGCTCCACAGACGACCAGGGTTTAAATGCAGTTGGTCACAGTAGCAGGTCAAATGATTTGATCTCCACCTTCTCCATATGGTTCAATGTCCAACGGATGGAGGTTTTTAACCCTTTAAAACCGTACAACACACCGTTGAATGTTCTGACTGGAACTCAGCTGAACTCTTCAGTCAGTCGTCAGAACCAGTTTGTCTCTGACCATTTGACTCATAGAGTACTTAGATTGGAGCCGAAAGGCGACGTGCAGACGTCTACAACTCCACCTATCTGGGTCAGACCCGACCTAGCAGTGGTGAACCATGTAGGAGGATGACCTGGTTTAAGTGGGCAACGCAGATCAGGGGGAGAGAGCAGAGTTGCTAACTCATCCTACCCAGGGATGAACAGAACCAACCTCTTCCAGTAAGTGCCAGACAACTTACGGGGCCTGAACGAACCCCATTGGACCTGGGGACCAACAGTGAGGGACAGAGAGTGGAGGACACGGCAAAAGCTTTGGAGTTTGTTAGAGACCATTGCTGCTCCATTACAGTTTCCTCCTCCACAAAACCACTGTTAGCTTGATGCACCAGAGAGGAGAGACAGATGTGTCAGCAAGAGATTTTCTGCATTCCTGCAGTTTGTTATTGTCTGTATTAAACCAGAGTGATGATGATGATGATGTTGTATCGTATGAATGATATCAGTAAAATGCTTAATTGAGTGTTTTACATTTATGACACAAATAAACAATGTTTTAAAACAAATAATGAATCAATCCCTCCTCAGTAGTAGAATCATTACAAGTCATAAAAACAAAAATTGAATCGTCTTATCTAAATAATTTCCCAGAAAGGGCATATTAACTATGATATTACAATAAAGTTTAGAAAGTAGGCTGTTAAAGCACACGAGTGGGTCAGGTTCACATTTAGTAGAGAGGAGCACCGTTTAGAAGCCTACAGAACAGCAGTTATCAAGAAGATACTGGATGTAGAGCATCAGATACTCAGAGACGCATCTCTTCCTTAACCTCAATGGAACTACAGCTGCTTGACGGGGAATAGCCCCAATCATGAACCTTCAACCTCGTTTTATCCATCCAGTAATCTCGAAGTGGTAAACCTCTAGAACGCAAAACCACAGCAAACAAGAAAGTCTAACCTCAGGACTTCGTAGATCAAAAAGAGAGATAACAGCAAGCTCAGCACCAACGTGCTGGCCACTCAGGAAATTTGCCGCAAACGAAATGCTGTTACACTTTTAAGCATCACGTTTCGACTCGGGAATTTTTGAAAGGTGAAGTGATGGGTATATAACATGAAAGAACCGGTGCAGACTGTCAAACTACAGTTCTGATTCTCTGCTCTTCTCTTCGCCGTTAATTACGACTCTAAACAATAAGACCGATAAGATGCGCTGTGATTTTGGTGACGGTTGGTCTGCTGGCGCTGATTGGACACCTGGATGGACGCGCTCATGGCGAGAAACGACGCGACAGACCAAACTGTCTCAACGGACGGTCTCTCCCAGACTGATCAAGGAATTACTCAACAAAACACAAACTCTCACTAACTCTTTTACCAGTAAGTAGAAACATGTTTTAATACCGTTTCAAGTCCATTAAATAAGTATTGTTATGTGCGTAGTAATTAAGTTAAATGTATTTTGTTACAGATGTTCCCCAGAAAAAATATATGAAAGACTTCTGCCCAAAATCTGTACAACGTGTGCTAAGGTATATTTATAAATCATATTTATAAATAAAAACATAGACTGTTACTGAACTACTTTTGCATTTTATTAAACAAAGCAAAGCAACAAAACCTGAATTGTTTTCATTTTATTTTTTAGAAACAACTTGGCATCTGGGAAATCAACAAGATATTAGATGTCTATTCCAACGTGTTCAACCAGGACTCTTTGGAAGGTCTCAACCCCAAACACTTTGAGGATCTTCTGGCCAGGCTGAAAACAGATGTCCAATCTTGTGTGAGTATTGAACTTTAAGATAGTTCTTTATTTGACCACCTGTTAGAGGAAATGTCATTTCATCTGTTCTGTTGTATTGTCATCACATGTTAAGGTTAAACACTGACAGTGTTGTGGCTTCAATGAGGCTAACAGAGGTGTATGACTTCCTCAAGAGCCGATGCCGTCCACAGTTAGAATAGTTACCACTTTATTACTGTATGTTATCAGCAATGGTTAAATTATGAATATTGTAATATGTAATATTCATAAATATTCAAGGAACATTTTAATATGATGAACAGGAACTACATTTACACTAACGGGTGACCAAAAATAATTGTCTGAAATTCTCCAATCTGACCCACCTCCAATCAGCCCCACCTCCAATCAGCCCCACCTCCAATCAGCCCCCACCTCCAATCTGCCCCACCTCCAATCTGCCCCACCTCCAATCTGCCCCACCTCCAATCAGCCCCACCTCCAATCTGACCCATCTCCAATCTGCCCCACCTCCAATCAGCCCCACCTCCAATCAGACCCACCTCCAATCAGCCCCACCTCAACTCCAATCTCAGCCCCACCTCCAATCTGACCCACCTCCAATCAGCCCCACCTCCCACCCACTTCCAATCTGCCCCACCTCCAATCAGCCCCACCTCCAATCTGACCCACCTCCAATCTGCCCCACCTCCAATCTGCTCCATCTCCAATCAGCCCCACTTCCAATCAGCCCCACCTCCAATCAGACCCACCTCCAATCTGCCCCATCTCCAATCAGCCCCCCTCCAATCAGCCCCACCTCCAATCAGCCCCACTTCCAATCTGACCCACCTCCAATCAGCCCACCTCCAATCAGCCCCACTTCCAATCTGACCCACTTCCAATCTGACCCACCTCCAATCAGCCCCACCTCCAATCAGCCCCACTTCAATCTGCCCCATCTCCAATCAGCCCCCACCTCCAATCAGCCCCACTTCCAATCTGACCTGCCCAATCTGACCCCACCTGTCACCTCCAATCAGCCCCTCCAATCAGCCCACCTCCAATCTGATAGGCTGTCACCTCTACAATATAAAAGGCTCAAAATGGACCCCTCCCACCACAACAAGGTTCTGGCTCCAACATTTTACACAGGGGTTCCTCAAAAGACCCCCTGTTCAGAGAGGTTCCAGGTTCAACTGGAAGGTTCTGCCAGTGTGGCAGCCCAGAAGGTTCTTCCAGGCACTTTTACTGTAGACTAGCAGGAAGGATGTAGTTGTATACCTGCAGAACACACTGACCACCCACCCATGTTATTGTAAGATATAGTAGACGGACAGACAAACAGAAAAGACAACTGACTGTTCTTCCTCTCTTCAGCTGGTGGAGTGTCCAACTAGACCAACATGGACCAAGACAACCATCAGGAAGATGGAGAACACATTTAAGAAGGTGAATATGACTTATCCAACCCTCTTACACATCTCAACACGATGCTTTATGACAACAAAACTCATCTCTAGATCTAATTGACCTGTTTTAATGATTCCTCAACGGTTGACATTTACCTGAGATTGAACTCTTATCTGCACTCTGTGACTTCACAATCAGTTCCATCCCCTATGACTATAGTATCCAATCAGTTCCATCCCCTATGACTATAGTATCCAATCAGTTCCATCCTATGACTATAGTATCCAATCATAGTTTCCATCCCTATGACTATAGTTCCCATCCATCCTATGGCTATATCCAATCAGTTCCATCCTATAGTATCCCCATCCCCTATGACTATAGTATCCAATCAGTTCCATCCCCTATGACTATAGTATCCA
>NW_024609342.1:0-102500 GCF_018296145.1 Oncorhynchus tshawytscha
TATTGCTGCTGGAGGACTGGCACTACCAGTAGTATTGCTGCTGGAGGACGTGCCTACTACCAGGTAGTATTGCTGCTGGAGGACTGGCGTGCCTACTACCAGGGTAGTATTGCTGCTGGAGGACTGGCGTGCCTACTACCAGGGTAGTATTGCTGCTGGAGGACTGGCGTGCCTACTACCAGGGTAGTATTGCTGCTGGAGGACTGGCACTCCTTCACCTTTTCAATGTTAGAAAACATGAAGCTGGTAAAACTATTTCTGGAAAATGTATTCTGATAAATGCTGAATAAATTACCACTAAAATTACATGAAAAATGATAGAATGACAAACCAAATACATATGTATAGCAGCCAAGAGGCATGGTGGTTTCTCACCTGTCTTCTCTCTGGTGGTGGATAGAATGATGAAGACCTATAGGATACAGCCTCCTACAGGAAGGTAAATGGTGGTTTCTTCCCTGTCTTCTCTCTGGTGGTGGATAGAATGATGAAGATCTATTTGACCAGTTGTTTACGGTGACATTTCTGCCAAGGACACCCAACCCAGAGTGGCCACAGCAAAGCCCAGGGAGCCTGATCCTCTCTGGAAGTTTCTGTAGCTCTGCTTGGGATATTTAGCCAACACTAGAGCCTGTAGCTCTGCTTGGGATATTTAGCCAACACTAGAGCCTGTAGCTCTGCTTGGGATATTTAGCCAACACTAGAGCCTGTAGCTCTGCTTGGGATATTTAGCCAACACTAGAGCCTGTAGCCCTGTTTGGGATATTTAGCCAACACTAGAGCCTGTAGCCCTGCTTGGGATATTTAGCCAACACTAGAGCCTGTAGCTCTGCTTGGGATATTTAGCCAACACTAGAGCCTGTAGCTCTGCTTGGGATATTTAGCCAACACTAGAGCCTGTAGCTCTGCTTGGGATATTTAGCCAACACTAGAGCCTGTAGCTCTGCTTGGGATATTTAGCCAAACACTGGCTATTGGTTGAGACGCAGGGCCCGTTCTAGCTTGGTATGTCAGGGTGGGAAATTGGAAAAGTGAATCGTGCCAAGTTGGAGGTAACAATGTGTTTAGATTCTAGTTCATTGAGATGCGTGAATACGCCACACCAATAGATTGATTTTTATGTCTGTTTTAAAACTCATTTCCTTCAGTTCTACTTTGTAATGATGTATATTCACTACTTGATCAATTAATTTGATAGCATGTATAATCTATGCAAATAAATGATATGAATTGATCATTCACATCAGTTTTCTTTTATTCCGTAACAGGGTATATTGTAACAATGTATTCAAGTCAATCAAATCAAAGTCAATTTTTGATATAGATACACAATACAATGAAATGCCTACTGGCAACTAAAGCTCTCCTCGCAAACAGTGCAATGATATGAAGCTTTTTTATTGATTTATTTATCCGTTATTTTACCAGGTAAGTTGACTGAGAACACATTCTCATTTACATCAACGACCTGGGGAATAGTTACAGGGGAGAGGAGGGGGATGAATGAGCCAATTGTAAACTGGGGATTATTAGGTGACCGTGATGGTTTGAGGGCCAGATTGGGAATTTAGTCAGGACACCGGGGTTAACACCCCTACTCTTACGATAAGTGCCATGGGATCTTTAATGACCTCAGAGAGTCAGGACATCCGTTTAACGTCCCATCCGAAAGACAGCACCCTACACAGGGCAGTGTCCCCAATCACTGCTCTGGGGCATTGGGATATTGTTTCAGACCAGAGGAACTGGCCCTCCAACACCACTTCCAGCAGCATCTGGTCTCCCATTCAGGAACTGACCAGGACCAACCCTGCTTAGCTTCAGAACAAGCCAGCAGTGGTGTGCAGAGTGGTATGCTGCTGGCCATATGTATTTGTTTTTCCATTAGGCTGTAGCCTACTAATAGCTATAGCATGTAGGCCTATTAGATTATATTGCAAATTATTGTTTGTTCCTGAATTGGCCGAATGGCTGAGCTATCCTTCAGCTGTCCTTCAGCTATCCTTCAGCTGTCCTTCAGCCATCCTTCAGCTATCCTTCAGTTATCCTTCAGCCATCCTTCAGCTATCCTTCAGCTATCATTCAGTCTACCTTCAGCCATCTTTCAGCTATCATTCAGTCGTCCTTCAGCTATCCTTCAGTTATCCTTCAGCTGTCCTTCAGCCATCCTTCAGCTATCCTTCAGTTGGCCTTCAGCTATCATTCAGCCATCCTTCAGCTATCCTTCAGCTATGCTTCAGCTATCCTTCAGTTATCCTTCAGCTATCCTTCAGCCATCCTTCAGCTATCATTCAGTTGTTCTTCAGCCATCCTTCAGCTATCCTTCAGCCATCCTTCAGCCATCCTTCAGTTGTCCTTCAACTATCCTTCAGCTATCCTTCAGCTATCCTTCAGTTGTCCTTCAGCCATCCTTCAGCCATCCTTCAGCTAACCTTCAGCACCACAAGTTGGTTCAACAACTTTAACATCATTGAGCTATTCTGGCGCTGTCCTTTTAGAACCAGGAAGGGCGCTCCAATCCTTTAAAATAACCCTCGTCAAGATCTGTTGCCTTCACCTATAATAGTCCTACTCATCATTTATTAATACAAATAGAAGATGATCACTTCTCATTATCACGGTTAGTCTAGTTAGATCAAAGTTGAATCAATGTCTCGCAAAATCACACAACGATTAATTAGTAGCCTATTCTGTCACAGCCGGCCGCGACCGGGAGGTCCATGGGGCGACGCACAATTGGCCTAGCGTCGTCCGGGTTAGGGAGGGTTTGGCCAGTAGGGATATCCTTGTCTCATCGTGCACCAGCGACTCCTGTGGCGGGCCGGGCGCCGTGCACGCTAACCAAGGTAGCCAAGTGCACGGCGTTTCCTCCGACTGGTGGACTCACTAAACAGAGAACATCCCTGGTCATCCCTACTGCCTCTGATCTGGAGGACTCACTAAACAGAGAACATCCCTGGTCATCCCTACTGCCTCTGATCTGGTAGACTCACTAAACAGAGAACATCCCTGGTCATCCCTACTGCCTCTGATCTGTTGGACTCACTAAACAGAGAACATCCCTGATCATCCCTACTGTCTCTGATCTGGAGGACTCACTAAACAGAGAACATCCCTGGTCATCCCTACTGCCTCTGATCTGGAGGACTCACTAAACAGAGAACATCCCTGGTCATCCCTACTGCCTCTGATCTGGAGGACTCACTAAACAGAGAACATCACTGGTCATCCCTACTGCCTCTGATCTGGAGGACTCACTAAACAGAGAACATCACTGGTCATCCCTACTGCCTCTGATCTTGTGGACTCACTAAACAGAGAACATCACTGGTCATCCCTACTGCCTCTGATCTGGAGGACACACTAAACAGAGAACATCCCTGGTCGTCCCTACTGCCTCTTATCTGGCAGACTCACTAAACAGAGAACATCCCTGGTCATCCCCACTGCCTCTGATCTGAAGGACACACTAAACAGAGAACATCCCTGGTCGTCCCTACTGCCTCTGATCTGGAGGACTCACTAAACAGAGAACATCCCTGGTCATCCCTACTGCCTCTGATCTGGAGGACTCACTAAACAGAGAACATCCCTGGTCGTCCCTACTGCTTCTGATCTTGGAGGACTCATTTGTCAATTATGTCAGAGTGTTGGGAGTGTGTCCTTGACTATCTGTAAATAAAAATACAAAAACCAAATTCACTTTTACTGAAGTAGTATTTTACTGGGTGAGTTTTACTGAAGTAGTATTTTACTGGGTGACTTTTACTAAAGTAGTATTTTACTGGGTGACTTTTACTAAAGTAGTATTTTACTGGGTGAGTTTTACTAAAGTAGTATTTTACTGGGTGACTTTTACTAAAGTAGTATTTTACTGGGTGAGTTTTACTAAAGTAGTATTTTACTGGGTGACTTTTACTAAAGTAGTATTTTACTGGGTGACTTTTACTAAAGTAGTATTTTACTGGGTGACTTTTACTAAAGTAGTATTTTACTGGGTGACTTTTACTAAAGTAGTATTTTACTGGGTGACTTTTACTAAAGTAGTATTTTACTGGGTGACTTTTACTAAAGTAGTATTTTACTGGGTGACTTTTACTAAAGTAGTATTTTACTGGGTGAGTTTTACTGAAGTAGTATTTTACTGGGTGAGTTTTACTAAAGTAGTATTTTACTGGGTGAATTTCACTAAAGTAGTATTTTACTGGGTGAGTTTTACTAAAGTAGTATTTTACTGGGTGAGTTTTACTAAAGTAGTATTTTACTGGGTGAGTTTTACTAAAGTAGTATTTTACTGGGTGAATTTCACTTTTACTTGAGTCATTTTCTTATCATGTCTTATTACTCAAATATGACAATTAGGTACTTTTTTCACCACTGGGTGTGTCTAACTCGGTGTTTGAGGGTTTTAAAAATCATATTAAAATGAGCTTTCTTATATATAAGTTTACAAATTGACTCATTCATCCCCCTCCTCTCCCCTGTAACTATTCCCCAGGTCGTTGCTGCAAATGAGAACGTGTTCTCAGTCAACTTACCTGGTAAAATAACGGATAAATAAAAAATAAAAATCTCTTCAGATATAGTACAGACAGGTATAACACATTTCCTTTTGATTTCATTTTACAGTCTGTTTTTCCATGTATGAATCTGTTATTTAATGCATTTCTTTGGGCTAATAGCAGTAAGGCCAAATTCAATGTTTCATCAAATAATGTATTTTATTTATTTCTACAGGGGTCCTAAAATTATACATCAAATAGCTCAATTATCCTTGGTATGACCATCTTAAAACAATTCCGTATGTCAGCTTAGTAGAAACCCAGACCCGTGTCTTTGGACTAGGGGGATGGATACAATACGCATTTCTTTAGTAGAAAAACAGGTGCTGCTGATAATACTGCCATCGTCGTGGAGACAGAGGACATGTATCTGATGCTGTCTGGGTAAAAAGACTGGTATGTTATATAGTAAGGCAGATGAGGGCGCTGTTTCGCTCGCTCAGATGCTTTCTCAGGTGAGACGGTTTCAGACACTTGCGGATTGAAGGAAAAGTTAGCGAGTGGTGCTGTTGGGATGCGGGAATTATTTTGGATGAACGTGTGAAGGTAACCTACTTTTTATAGTGATTGGTTTGACAATCAGATGAAAACATAACTGGTTGTGTTCATGGCACATCAAAAAGTAGTTCATTTCTTACATTTAAATTACATGTCTTTACTATAAATTCATTTTTTTAAATGAGGAGCAGGGCCTCATACTGACCTCTCCAAATCACTTAGCACCAGCGCTACCCTGGGGACGGGGTTAGTGTCTATGTATTGGGGCCAGTAGATGGCGTTGTTTCTTTAATGTCTATGGCGCTAGGTTCTGCACGCACCTCCAGCCGCTACAAAGGATAAACGAACTCCTGTAAACACACAATATTACCTCTGGTTAGTGTGTCAAGGTTTTGGTCAGACCTTTAGATGTTTTTTTAAACCATTTTGACAGTCACACATCCGGCACCACCTAAACAAAAACAATGATGCAGTTACCACAAGTTATCTGATCGAATCCTGGCCTTATGCTGTTCACACAGGCAGCCCAATTCAGACGTTGACGCCACTAATTGGTCTTTTGACCAAGGAGATCAGGTGTTTTGCCAATAATTGGGCAAAAGTCTCAAAAATTGGGCTGCCTGTGTTAATGCAGCCTTTTTGTGTCAAGGTTTTGGTCAGACTTTAAGACTACTTATTGTTGGCTATGTCTATTTTAACGAAAGTGTGGATTGCAGTCACTCCTTGTCCATAGACTGCTTTCAAGGTAAGGAAACATCTCAATATGTCAAATCTAAACTATCCCTTTACAATAGAACATCAGACCCTGGTTCAGGCTCCCGAGTGGTGCAGTGGTCTAAGGCACCTCATCTCAGTGCTAGAGGCGATATCACTACAGACCCTGGTTCAGGCTCCCGAGTGGTGCAGTGGTCTAAGGCACCTCATCTCAGTGCTAGAGGCTATATCACTACAGACCCTGGTTCAGGCTCCCGAGTGGTGCAGTGGTCTAAGGCACCTCATCTCAGTGCTAGAGGCGATATCACTACAGACCCTGGTTCAGGCTCCCAGTGGTGCAGTGGTCTAAGGCACCTCATCTCAGTGCTAGAGGCAGACCCTGGTTCAGGCTCCCGAGTGGTGCAGTGGTCTAAGGCACCTCATCTCAGTGCTAGAGGCGATATCACTACAGTACCTGGTTCAGCGGTCTAAGGCACCTCATCTCAGTGCTAGAGGCGATATCACTACAGACCCTGGTTTGAATCCAGGCTGTATCACAACCGGCTGTGATTGGGAGTCCCACAGGGCGGCGCACAATTGGCCCAGCGTCGTCTGGGTTAGAGTTTGGCCGTCATAGTAAATAAGAAATTTGTTCTTAACTGACTTGCCAAGTTAAATAAAAGGTTCAATATTTTATTTTTATTTTTTTAAATCACAGATGACACCATAACAATTTGACAACGTTAAAGAACAGTTTTTATTGTGAAAAAGTCTCTGCTTTTCATACCCTAGCCTAAAACTGTACAATCAATCATTATAATTTAACAACATGTTCCGGCTTGTTTAAAAAATAATAATTAAGAACACACTCTCGTTCGATCACACACTCCTTGTTTAAAATGACCCAGCAGCAGCTTACAACCAAAGGAAAATAGGAATGCATCCCAAATCGCACCCTATGTAGTGCACTACTTTTGACCAGGGCCCAATGGCATATGCACTACATAGGGTAATAAAAGTGCTCTTTTAGGACACACAGCCATAGTGTTTACATGTTGTGTTCACCATCATTTCTCTTCCCTTAGTCCAAAATGGCCACCTATTTCCTATCAAGAGCACTGCTCTGTTCAAAAAAGCAGTGCTCTATATAAGGAATAGGGTGCCATTTGGGACACACATTAACAACCTCAACTCAGGCAACATCAGGGACATCCTCCAAACGGGGCCCTTCTCCTGACATGATCACAACACTCCATCTCCCATCATTCTTTGCCAACTTTTTGTTTTTTTTGTAAACAGTCCATCATAATAATAACAACATTAATCCTATCTAGAGAAATCATTTGAGAAGGAAAAAAAATATAATATCTCTGTTTCCAAATTAAACCCTTATTCCCCCATTATTAGGGCACTTATTTTAAAAAGTACTGCACTATTTTGAAGAATAGGGTGTAATTTGAGGCCTTCCTCATGTCCGACTATTATAAAGGTCAACATCAAAGGCTGGTGTCGTAATAAAACACATTACAATGTCAAAACGTGTTCAAATGAACGACAAAAAGGTTTTGTTGAAAGCTCGTCTTCTCTACATGTCGAAGGTAGTGGGGTCCATATTATGACGTGCTGCCCAAGAACCAAAACACCTCTTCCCTCTACAGTCTACAACCAACAGATCACTATTAGGACTCTACTGGCACCCTATTCCCTAGGTAGTGCACTACTTTCGACCAGGGTGCCATAGTGACTAGGGTGCCATTTGGGATACATCCTATGCTTCTGTCCTGGCCAAAGAACAGCATGACAACCTTTTCATATTACCAGACCGAGAGGTTTTCCCTGACCTCATGACCTGACCATGTGACCTGACCAGGAAAACCTCACAGAAGGAAAAAGGCTGTCGGGGGAGAAGAAGGGAACGTGGGTGAGAAGGGAACGTGGGTGAGAAGGGAACGTGGGTGAGAAGGGAACGTGGGTGAGAAGGGAACGTGGGTGAGAAGGGAACGTGGGTGGGTGAGAAGGGAACGTGGGTGGTTGAGAAGGGAACGTGGGTGAAAAGGGAACGTGGGTGAAAATGCTACCTGTATAAAATTAAGACTCCTCTCCACTTACGCATCATCAGGCAAATTATGTTGACAGGGTGGAATCCCCAATAAATGTGTAACGTGATTAATTAAAAAAATTTTTTTTTTACATTTCAAGAGTCTTTCCGTGAAGGACTCAGGTAGGATCCACATGACCATCCTCCATGAAAGGTGGCTATCGAGGAGGGGAGGAGCCTCTTCCGTTCATCTACTAACTAATTGGCTATCGAAGGAGGGGAGGAGCCTCTTCCGTTCATCTACTAACTAATTGGCTATCGAAGGAGGGGAGGAGCCTCTTCCGTTCATCTACTAACTAATTGGCTATCGAAGGAGGGGAGGAGCCTCTTCCGTTCATCTACTAACTAATTGGCTATCGAAGGAGGGGAGGAGCCTCTTCCGTTCATCTACTAACTAATTGGCTATCGAAGGAGGGGAGGAGCCTCTTCCGTTCATCTACTAACTAATTGGCTATCGAAGGAGGGGAGGAGCCTCTTCCGTTCATCTACTAACTAATTGGCTATCGAAGGAGGGGAGGAGCCTCTTCCGTTCATCTACTAACTAATTGGCTATCGAAGGAGGGGAGGAGCCTCTTCCGTTCATCTACTAACTAATTGGCTATCGAAGGAGGGGAGGAGCCTCTTCCGTTCATCTACTAACTAATTGGCTATCGAAGGAGGGGAGGAGCCTCTTCCGTTCATCTACTAACTAATTGGCTATCGAAGGAGGGGAGGAGCCTCTTCCGTTCATCTACTAACTAATTGGCTATCGAAGGAGGGGAGGAGCCTCTTCCGTTCATCTACTAACTAATTGGCTATCGAAGGAGGGGAGGAGCCTCTTCCGTTCATCTACTAACTAATTAGCACCACTCGACCACTAATCGGTTTCCGGATCACGCAGGAGAGAGGACAGACTTTTTCCCAAATGAGAAAAGGCCGTCCATACATACATAGAAGAGTCTGTCCTTCTAGCGGTTGATACTCAGAGAGATACTAGTCTCTCTGAGACCAGAGGGACAGGTCAGTAAAACACAGAACAATAAGGGACGAAAATAGCTTTGAATAGCTTTTCCCTGAATAGGAGAAACTCTGGGGCTCCACGCTCACGTCGCTGACTGTCTGTGTAGGAAAACAATATGGCCACCCTGCAGTGAGAAGAGAACACCACTCAGCCTGACAACCAGGCTTCATTGGGTGAGTCTGGGACTACGTCCTAAATGGCACCCTATTCCCTACATAGTGCACTACTTTATACCAGAGCTCTATGGGCCCTGGCACCCTATTCCCTATATAGTGCACTACTTTAGACCAGAGCCCTATTCCCTACATAGTGCACTACTTTAGACCAGAGCCCTATGGCACCCTATTCCCTACATAGTGCACTACTTTAGACCAGAGCCTGTGTAGGGAATAGGGTGACGTTCACTGTCTGCACTGGAAACTGGTGCAGAGAGGAGAGGAGGAGAGAGAGAAAGGAAGGAAAGGAGGAGAGAGAGAAAGGAAGGAAAGGAGGAGAGAGAGAAAGAAAGGAAAGGAAAGGAGGAGAGAGAGAAAGAAGAAAGGAAAGGAGGAGAGAGAGAAAGGAAGGAGAGGAAAACTGGCAGGCAGACTGGATGACTCTGGGGAGAAGAGAGGAGGGAGGGAGGGGAGAAGGAGGGAGGGAGATGGGAGGTAAAGAACAAGGAGGGAGGGAGATGGGAGGTAAAGAACAAGGAGGGAGGGAGATGGGAGGTAAAGAGGAAGGGAGTCTGGAGAGAATGCAAAGTGAGGGAGATGGATAGATGTAAAGTGGAAGAGAGGGAGAAGGGAGAGTGAGGAGATGTAGGGAGAGAGAGCAGGCAGAGGAGGGAGAGAGAGAGAGAGCAGGCAGAGTGAGGGAGATGTAGGGAGAGAGAGCAGGCAGAGGAGAGAGAGAGCAGGCAGAGTGAGGGAGATGTAGGGAGAGAGAGCAGGCAGAGTGAGGGAGAGAGAGAGAGCAGGCAGAGTGAGGGAGAGAGAGAGAGCAGGCAGAGTGAGGGAGGGAGAGAGAGCAGGCAGAGTGAGGGAGGGAGAGAGAGCAGGCAGAGTGAGGGAGGGAGAGAGAGCAGGCAGAGTGAGGGAGATGTAGGGAGAGAGAGCAGGCAGAGTGAGGGAGATGTAGGGAGAGAGAGCAGGCAGAGTGAGGGAGATGTAGGGAGAGAGAGCAGGCAGAGTGAGGGAGAGAGAGAGAGCAGGCAGAGTGAGGGAGATGTAGGGAGAGAGAGCAGGCAGAGTGAGGGAGGGAGAGAGAAGGCAGAGTGAGGGAGATGTAGGGAGAGAGAGCAGGCAGAGTGAGGGAGGGAGAGAGACCAGGCAGAGTGAGGGAGGGAGAGAGAGCAGGCAGAGTGAGGGAGGGAGAGAGAGCAGGCAGAGTGAGGGAGATGTAGGGAGAGAGAGCAGGCAGAGTGAGGGAGATGTAGGGAGAGAGAGCAGGCAGAGTGAGGGAGATGTAGGGAGAGAGAGCAGGCAGAGTGAGGGAGATTTAGGGAGAGAGACCAGGCAGAGTGAGGGAGATGTAGGGAGAGAGAGCAGGCAGAGTGAGGGAGATGTAGGGAGAGAGAGCAGGCAGAGTGAGGGAGAGAGAGAGAGAGCAGGCAGAGTGAGGGAGATGTAGGGAGAGAGAGCAGGCAGAGTGAGGGGAGAGAGAGCAGGCAGAGTGAGGGAGATGTAGGGAGAGAGAGCAGGCAGAGTGAGGGAGAGAGAGAGAGAGCAGGCAGAGTGAGGGAGAGAGAGAGAGCAGGCAGAGTGAGGGAGGGAGAGAGAGCAGGCAGAGTGAGGGAGGGAGAGAGAGCAGGCAGAGTGAGGGAGGGAGAGAGAGCAGGCAGAGTGAGGGAGATGTAGGGAGAGAGAGCAGGCAGAGTGAGGGAGATGTAGGGAGAGAGAGCAGGCAGAGTGAGGGAGAGAGAGAGCAGGCAGAGTGAGGGAGATGTAGGGAGAGAGAGCAGGCAGAGTGAGGGAGAGAGAGCAGGCAGAGTGAGGGAGATGTAGGGAGAGAGACCAGGCAGAGTGAGGGAGGGAGAGAGACCAGGCAGAGTGAGGGAGATGTAGGGAGAGAGAGCAGGCAGCAGGCAGAGTGAGGGGAGAGAGAGAGAGCAGGCAGAGTGAGGGAGATGTAGGGAGAGAGAGCAGGCAGAGTGAGGGAGAGAGAGAGAGAGCAGGCAGAGTGAGGGAGATGTAGGGAGAGAGAGCAGGCAGAGTGAGGGAGATGAGGGAGAGAGAGCAGGCAGAGTGAGGGAGAGAGAGAGAGCAGGCAGAGTGAGGGAGAGAGAGAGAGCAGGCAGAGTGAGGGAGATGTAGAGAGAGCAGGCAGAGTGAGGGAGGGAGAGAGACCAGGCAGAGTGAGGGAGGGAGAGAGAGCAGGCAGAGTGAGGGAGGGAGAGAGAGCAGGCAGAGTGAGGGAGATGTAGGGAGAGAGAGCAGGCAGAGTGAGGGAGATGTAGGGAGAGAGAGCAGGCAGAGTGAGGGAGATGTAGGGAGAGAGAGCAGGCAGAGTGAGGGAGATTTAGGGAGAGAGACCAGGCAGAGTGAGGGAGATGTAGGGAGAGAGAGCAGGCAGAGTGAGGGAGATGTAGGGAGAGAGAGCAGGCAGAGTGAGGGAGATGTAGGGAGAGAGAGCAGGCAGAGACCAGCAGTGAGGGAGAGAGAGAGAGCAGGAGAGTGAGGGAGAGAGAGAGCAGGCAGAGTGAGGGAGATGTAGGAGAGAGAGCAGGCAGAGTGAGGGGAGAGAGAGAGCAGGCAGAGTGAGGGAGAGAGAGAGAGCAGGCAGAGTGAGGGAGGGAGAGAGAGCAGGCAGAGTGAGGGAGGGAGAGAGAGCAGGCAGAGTGAGGGAGGGAGAGAGAGCAGGCAGAGTGAGGGAGATGTAGGGAGAGAGAGCAGGCAGAGTGAGGGAGATGTAGGGAGAGAGAGCAGGCAGAGTGAGGGAGAGAGAGAGCAGGCAGAGTGAGGGAGATGTAGGGAGAGAGAGCAGGCAGAGTGAGGGAGAGAGAGCAGGCAGAGTGAGGGAGATGTAGGGAGAGAGACCAGGCAGAGTGAGGGAGGGAGAGAGACCAGGCAGAGTGAGGGAGATGTAGGGAGAGAGAGCAGGCAGAGTGAGGGAGATGTAGGGAGAGAGAGCAGGCAGAGTGAGGGAGAGAGAGAGAGAGCAGGCAGAGTGAGGGAGATGTAGGGAGAGAGAGCAGGCAGAGTGAGGGAGAGAGAGAGAGAGCAGGCAGAGTGAGGGAGATGTAGGGAGAGAGAGCAGGCAGAGTGAGGGAGATGTAGGGAGAGAGAGCAGGCAGAGTGAGGGAGAGAGAGAGAGCAGGCAGAGTGAGGGAGAGAGAGAGAGCAGGCAGAGTGAGGGAGATGTAGGGAGAGAGAGCAGGCAGAGTGAGGGAGGGAGAGAGACCAGGCAGAGTGAGGGAGGGAGAGAGAGCAGGCAGAGTGAGGGAGGGAGAGAGAGCAGGCAGAGTGAGGGAGATGTAGGGAGAGAGAGCAGGCAGAGTGAGGGAGATGTAGGGAGAGAGAGCAGGCAGAGTGAGGGAGATGTAGGGAGAGAGAGCAGGCAGAGTGAGGGAGATTTAGGGAGAGAGACCAGGCAGAGTGAGGGAGATGTAGGGGAGAGAGCAGGCAGAGTGAGGGAGATGTAGGGAGAGAGAGCAGGCAGAGTGAGGGAGATGTAGGGAGAGAGAGCAGGCAGTGAGGGAGAGAGACCAGGCAGTGAGGGAGAGAGAGAGACCAGGCAGAGTGAGGGAGAGAGAGAGCAGTCAGAGTGAGGGAGATGTAGGGAGAGAGAGCAGGCAGTGAGATGGAGAGAGAGAGAGAGCAGGCAGAGTGAGGAGAGAAAGCAGGCAGAGTGAGGGAGATGGAGAGAGGAAGCAGGCAGAGTGAGGGAGATGTAGGGAGAGAGAGAGATGTAGGGAGAGAAAGCAGGCAGAGTGAGGGAGATGGAGAGAGAGGAAGGAAGGAGAGAAGGAGAGCAGGCAGAGATCCATGAAGAGAACATCTATTATTTAACATATGAATCATGGGACAGCAGGAGGCAACACTCTGATCAACAGAGAGAGAAAGGGAGGGAAGAAGAGAGGGGAAAACACTAGAACTCAGTAGGGTTGTGTGGATGTATTCTGGGTGTATTCTGGGTGTATTCTGGGTGTGGATGTATTCTGGGTGTATTCTGGGTGTATTCTGGGTGTATTCTGGGTGTGGATGTATTCTGGGTGTATTACAACTCCAGCACAACCCCTCCTATGGACGAGGGTTGACCAGAAATGTCTGGTCGGGTCTCCTCAAGTCTGTGCACACACACCTCCCTCCTCCTCCTCCTACACTAGGTTTCATCACCCTCCTCACCCAGGGTTTCTCCTCCCCCAGGGTTAGGGTATGGGGTAAGGGCTAGGTCTGTTTCAGGGTATCTCCTCCCTTCAGGGTGTAGGTTAGGTCTCAGACTTGGTTCTCCCCACAGGCTCTACACATCCTCCCCTCAGTGGAAGGGACAGGGTCTGTTTCAGTGTGTTTAGGGTGTCAGTCTACCCCCTCCCCAGACAGGGTCTATCACTAGGAGATTTTACAGTTGTTGCGTGTGCAGTTCTGTGGGGGCTCTGGGGGTTTGATAGATTTAGAACGCTTCAGACTGTTCCCTTTAGACCCGCCCGCCGCGTTGGCCAGCGAATAGGAACGTCCGTGCATCATCACTGCGTTCATCCCATTGGCCATAGAGAAGGACTTGAGGTGGGACTTTATCGCCACGGGCAACGGCAGCTTGTCGATCAGGTGGACGGGTGTGCAGGAGACAATCGCTCTGCAGCACAGGTCCTGGAGAGTGAAGACTGGCGGGAGAGGGGAGGAGAGAGAGTTACTTCAACCTTGTTCTGTCCTGTTACAGCATTAGCTAGCTAGCAACCTGCTAACCACCGATCATAAGCTAGCTAACAACCTGCTAACCACAGATCATAAGCTAGCTAGCAACCTGCCTAACCACAGATCATTAGCTAGCTAGCAACCTGCTAACCACAGATCATTAGCTAGCTAGCAACCTGCCTAACCACAGATCATAAGCTAGCTAGCAACCTGCTAACCACAGATCATAGGCTAGCTAGCAACCTGCTAACCACAGATCATTAGCTAGCTAGCAACCTGCCTAACCACAGATCATTAGCTAGCTAGCAACCTGCTAACCACAGATCATTAGCTAGCTAGCAACCTGCTAACCACAGATCATTAGCTAGCTAGCAACCTGCTAACCACAGATCATTAGCTAGCTAGCAACCTGTTAACCACAGATCATTAGCTAGCTAGCAACCTGCTAACCACAGATCATTAGCTAGCTAGCAACCTCGTAACCACAGATCATTAGCTAGCTAGCAACCTGCTAACCACAGATGAAGGATATCGTGTGGTAATTTTACCAGCAGTAAACATCTGTTGGTTCAGAAAGGAACAAGGGAGAGCTTCTTTAGATGCGCTTCTAAAGTGGTCCTCCATAACGCAGTCGCTAGAGAGCGGCCCTCCGTAGCTCAGTCGCTAGAGAGCGGCCCTCCGTAACGCAGTCGCTGGAGAGCGGCCCTCCGTAACGCAGTCGCTGGAGAGCGGCCCTCCGTAACGCAGTCGCTGGAGAGCGGCCCTCCGTAACGCAGTCGCTGGAGAGCGGCCCTCCGTAACGCAGTCGCTAGAGCGCGGCCCTCCGTAGCTCAGTCGCTAGAGCGCGGCCCTCCGTAGCTCAGTCGCTAGAGCGCGTAGCTCAGTCGCTAGAGCGCGGCCCTCCGTAGCTCAGTCGCTAGAGCGCGGCCCTCCGTAGCTCAGTCGCTAGAGCGCGGCCCTCCGTAGCTCAGTCGCTAGAGCGCGGCCCCACGTAGCTCAGTCGCTAGAGAGCGGCCCCCGTAGCTCAGTCGCTAGAGAGCGGCCCTCCGTAGCTCAGTCGCTAGAGAGCGGCCCCCCGTAGCTCAGTCGCTAGAGCGCGGCCCTCCGTAGCTCAGTCGCTAGAGAGCGGCCCCCCGTAGCTCAGTCGCTAGAGCGCGGCCCCCCGTAGCTCAGTCGCTAGAGGGCGGCCCCCCGTAGCTCAGTCGCTAGAGGGCGGCCCCCCGAAGCTCAGTCGCTAGAGCGCGGCCCTCCGTAGCTCAGTCGCTAGAGCATAGCACTTGCAACCCCGGGATAGTGGGTTCAATTCTCGGGACCGTCCATACGTAAAATGTATGTACGCATGACTAAGTCACTGGATAAAAGCTTCTGCTAAATGGTATATGCTATAATATTAAAGTAGGACAGCTGTACGTAGGCTGCATCTTATTATGTTCTTTCCAGTGCTCATAAACCCTGGATTCTGTAATTACTACCTATTTATATCATCTATACCTTGAATACTTTTTATTGTGCTCCTACAATTTTTTCTAATTAGGAGCACATGTACTCCTTTAAAAATAAATAAAAAATCGGTGTCAAGCTCCTCCCCCTCACCCCCTCCTACCTCTGTTGGGCTTCCAGAACTTCTCCATGCCGTGCCTCATCAGTACGATGCGAGACAGCTCTGTGAACGACTCGATGACGTTGAAGTTGCAGAGCGGGCTGACCTCAAAGAAGGTCATGCCGTTCTTCTCCGCGTACGCCCGGGCCTGCTCCGTAGGAACCTGGCGCTTGAACGCCAGGTGGAGCCGGTTGCCTACCAGGATACGAGGTACACCCGGGGCATGCTGATGGGAGGGAGAGGGGGCGACATTTCAGTGGTATACAGGAAGTAGAAAGCAGTAGTAAGTTTCATATAACAGAGAGGATCAAGGGAAGTAGAAAACAGTAGTAAGTTATAGAAACTGTTAGAACTGTCTCTTTCATACATATATATATATATATTTTTTTTTAACCTTTATTTAACTAGGCAAGTCAGTTAAGAACAAATTCCTATTTTCAATGATGGCCTAGGAACAGTGGGTTAACTGCCTGTTCAGGGGCAGAACGACAGATTTATAACAGAGAGAGATCAGGGACCAGTTTCCCAAAAGCGTTCATCGTTAGAACCCTTAGTAGATCTCCCAGCTGTTTCACAAAAGCATCATTACTAAAGTTGGTGTTTAAAAAAAATGCTTCTTATGGCCTCAGACCACTCTCGGAGCAGCCAAGTACGTGGTTAGATGCGTTTTCTACCCTACAGCATCTCTTCATATACAGAAGATCTCCGCTATACACAACATCAACATTGATCTGTCTTTCTGTGACAGAACCAACTGACTACAAATACGAAGCTGCCCATTTCTTTGCATAACAAGGGAAGGATAAAGAGATGAAACCCCAGAGGACTGTGTTAAAAGAAAAGACACATGCAGTACACACTACCTACCTATATATTGGAACGATAAAGAGATGAAACCCCAGAGGACTGTGTTAAAAGACACATGCAGTACACACTACCTATATATTGGAACGATAAAGAGATGAAACCCCAGAGGACTGTGTTAAAAGACACAGTACACACTACCTATATATTGGAACGATAAATTCAATTGAGATTTATTTAGCCATTTGGACACTACTGTCTAATTCAACTTTTCCCTCAATATGCACTGTGTAAAAAACATTAAGAACACCTTCCTAATATTGAGTTGCGCACCCCCCCTCTCCTTACTTAACCCGTCTCCTCCCCTTCATCTACACTGATTTGAAGTGGATTTAACAAGTGACATTAATAAGGGATCACATCTTTGATCCGATCAGTATCCATCCTATCCTATCAGTATCCATCCTATCCTATCAGTATCCATCCTATCCTATCAGTATCCATCCTATCAGTATCCATCCTATCCTATCAGTATCCATCCTATCAGTATCCATCCTATCCTATCAGTATCCATCCTATCCTATCAGTATCCATCCTATCAGTATCGACGCGCTGCAACAACACACTTAACGAGCGTTCCCTCTGCGTGGTGTTTAGGGAAACAAACGTTGCATCTTGGGTCGTTGTAGGAAAGATACGTGGTTAAAACACTGGGAAGCCTGAGTTCCATCGCTATGGCAAACGGGCCCTGGTCTTTCTAGCGGCTTCACCTTTCATTCTACCAATCAAATTATCTAGTCTACCCCCCCATCTGTCTCTCTCCTGCTCTCTGAATGTCCAGTTGCAGGGTACTGTAGACTAGAGGTGAGACATACCAGGAAAGACATATCTTCACACACACAAACACACACACACACACACACACACACACACACACACACACACACACACACACACACACACACACACACACACACACACACACACACACACACACACACACGGAGGATGTCCTCTAGGCTTCTGCATCCCAGAAGGACATGGTGTGTCTATAGCAGTACTCTGGGCCTATTCGGTTCTGTTCACCGAGGTGTGTTGAGGACTATGGGACAGGGTCTCTCCTTTCCTTTCCTCTCCTCTACCCTCGCCTCTCCCTCTCCTCTACCCTCGCCTCTCCCTCCTCCTCTACCCTCTCTTCCTCCTCCTCCTCCTCTCCCTCTCCTCCTCCTCCTCTACCCTCTCTTCCACCTCTCCCTCTCCTCCTCCTCTACCCTCTCTTCCACCTCTCCCTCTCCTCCTCCTCTACCCTCTCTTCCACCTCTCCCTCTCCTCTACCCTCTCTTCCTCTCTCTCCCTCTCCCCTCCTCTACCCTCTCTTCCTCCTCCTCCCCCTCCTCCTCTACCCTCTCCTCCTCCCCCTCCTCCTCCCCTCCTTTCTCCTCTCCTCTCCCCCTCCTCTACCCTCTCCTCCTCCTCTACCCTCTCCTCCTCCCTCTACCCCTCCTCCTCCTCCCCCCTCCTCTTTCTACCCTCTCTTTCCCTCCCCCCCCCTCCTCCTCCTCTACCCTCTCTTCCTCCTCTCCCTCTCCTCCTCTACCCTCTCTTCCTCCTCTCCCTCTCCTCCTCCTCTACCCTCTCTTCCTCCTCTCCCTCTCCTCCTCCTCTACCCTCTCTTCCTCCCTCTCCCTCTCCTCCTCCTCTACCCTCTCTTCCTCCTCTCCCTCTCCTCCTCCTCTACCCTCTCTTCCTCCTCTCCCTCTCCTCCTCCTCTCCTCCTCCTCTACCCTCTCTTCCTCCTCTCCCTCTCCTCCTCCTCTACCCTCTCTTCCTCCTCTCCCCCTCTCTTCCTCCTCTCCCTCCCCTCCTCCTCCCCCCCTCCTCCTCTACCCTCTCTTTCTCCTCTCCCCTCCCCCTCCTCCACCCTCTCTTCCTCCTCTCCCTCTCCCCCTCCCCTCCTCCCCCCCCTCCTCCTCCTCTACCCTCTCTTCCTCCTCTCCCTCTCCTCCTCCCCCTCCTCCTCTACCCTCTCTTCCTCCTCTCCCTCTCCTCCTCCCCTCCCCCCCTCCTCCCCCCCCCCTCCTCCTCCTCTACCCTCTCTTTCTCCTCTCCCCTCCCTCCATACCTCGTCAATCTCTCGTATCCAGCGGTCGATGCCTTCAAACGACCAGCGGTTTGCGATGTCATACACCAGCAGGATCCCCTGGGGAACACACACACACACCATTGTTCTTTATGTCCTGTTTATAGAAGTAGGAGGAGCAGACAGGACCAGCCAAACACACTCAGTAGGGGACTTGTGTCATTAGATTGTGTGTGTGTACTGTGTCATTAGATTGTGTGTGTGTACTATGTCATTAGATTGTGTGTGTGTACTATGTCATTAGATTGTGTGTGTGTACTATGTCATTAGATTGTGTGTGTGTACTATGTCATTAGATTGTGTGTGTACTGGATTAGATGAGTGTATTAGTCATGTGCACAGTCTCTCAGATGTAATTGCAGGGTACAGTGAAATTCTGTAGCTCCAACACTGCAGGTCAAAAAGAGAAGTACATGAAACAATAATACTAATAATATATACAGTTGAAGTCGGGAAGTTTACATACACCTTAGCCAAATACATTTAAACTCAGTTTTTCACAATTCCTGACATTTAATCCTAGTAAAAAATTCCTTGCCTTAGGTCAGTTAGGATTACTACTTTATTTTAAGAATGTGAAATGTCAGAATAATAGTAGAGAGAAGGATTTATTTCAGCTTTTATTTCTTTCATCACATTCCCGGTGGGTCAGCATTGCCTTTAAATTGTTTAACTTGGGTCAAACTTATCAGGTAGCCTTCCACAAGATTCCCACAATAAGTTGGGTGAATATTGGCCCATTCCTCCTCCTCGGTGTAACTGAGTCAGGTATGTAGGCCTCCTTGCTCGCACATGCTTTTTCAGTTCTGCCCACACATTTTCTATAGGATTGAGGTCAGGGCTTTGTGATGGCCACTCCAATACCTTGACTTTGTTGTCCTTAAGCCATTTTGCCACAACTTCGGAAGTATGCTTGGGGTCAATGTCCATTTGGAAGACCGACCCATTTGCGACCAAGCTTCAACTTCCTGACTGATGTCTTGAGATGTTGCTTCAGTATATCCACAATTTTCCATCCTCATGAAGCCATCTATTTTGTGAAGTGCACCAGTCCCTCCTGCAGCAAAGCACCCCCACAACATGATGCTGTCACCCCCGTGCTTCATGTTTGGGATGGTGTTCTTCAGCTTGCAAGCCTCCTCCTTTTTCCTCCAAACATAACGATGGTCATTATGGCCAAACAGTTTCATCAGACCAGAGGACATTTCTCCAAAAAGTACGATCTTTGTCCCCATGTGCAGTTGCAAACCGTAGTCTGGCTTTTTTATGGCGGTTTTGGAGCAGTGGCTTCTTCCTTGCTGAGCGGCCTTTCAGGTTATGTCGATATAGGACTCGTTTTACTGTGGATATAGATACTTTTCTACCTGTTTCCTCCAGCATCTTCACAAGGTCCTTTACTGTTGTTCTGTGATTGATTTGCACTTTTCGCACCAAAGTACGTTCATCTCAAGGAGACAGAACGCGTCTCCTTCCTGAGTGGTATGACGGCTGCGTGGTCCCATGGTGTTTATACTTGCGTACTATTGTTTGAACAGATGAATGTGGTACCTTCAGGCGTTTGGAAATTGCTCCCAAGGATGAACCAGACTTGGAGGTCTACAATTTTTTTTTCTGAGGTCTTAGCTGATTTCTTTTGATTTTCCCATGATGTCAAGCAAAGAGGCACTGAGTTTGAAGGTAGGCCTTGAAATACATCCACAGGTACACCTCCAATTGACTCGAATTATGTCAATTAGCCTATCAGAAGCTTCTAAAGCCATGACATCATTTTCTGGAATTTTTGAAGTTGTTTAAAGGCACAGTCAACTTAGTGTATGTAAACTTCTGACCCACTGGAATTGTGATACAGTGAATGATAAGTGAAATAATCTGTCTGTAAACAATTGTTGGAAAAATTACTTGTGTCATACACACAGTAGATGTCCTAACCAACTTGACAAAACTATAGTTTGTAAACAAAAAATTTGTGGAGTGGTTGAAAACCAAGTTTTAATGACTCCAACCTAAGTGTATGTAAACTTCTGACTTCAACTGTATATACACACTATGTCAGCAGAATGTGTGTACTATGTCAGCAGAATGTGTGTTCCTACCTGAGCCCCTCTGGAGTAGGACCTGAAGATGGTGCAGAACCTCCCTGTCCTGACGTGTCCCTGAGAGAGAGCGAGAGAGCGAGAGAGAGATATGAGTTAACCACAATTAAAGGGAAATTCCGCCAATTTTGATCTGTGGTTAAAAAGAGAAGGTTCTAAAAATAAATGTATCTGTGACATCACAGGATAGGATTCAAAGTAAGAAAAAGTGATTTTCAAAACCTGCAACGGATTTCTAGCCAGGAGGGTATCATCTTCCTCCCCACAAATCAGAACTAGTTTCTAGCCAGGAGGGTATTAACTTCCTCCCCACATCACCACAAATCAGAACTAGTTTCTAGCCAGGAGGGTATTAACTTCCTCCCCACATCACCACAAATCAGAACTCGTTTCTAGCCAGGAGGGTCTCATCTTCCTCCCCACAAATCAGAACTAGTTTCTAACCAGGAGGGTATCATCTTCCTCCCCACATCACCACAAATCCCATAGCGTTTGAATATCACTGTTTTTAAAAATGGTTTAACTTCTGATGAAATCATCGGGTAAAACTTTTTAACATTATATTTGTTCCTACAAAACGTAGAAAATGTGCCGTTTTCAAATACAGTGTCAATCTACGGTGTACCAAACGGAGATGAATGTTTATCCAAGATAAAACCCAGATAATGCACTTCAGAAAAAAAGGGTAGAGTAAGAAGAGTATTCATGACTTCTCTTTAGGCCAACGCCCCTAAACTAATGAGTACCCATCCTAACATACTGTATACTACTTACTGAATGAATACCCATACTAACATTCTGTATACTACCTACTTAATGAGTACCCATACTAACATACTGTATACCCATACTAACATACTGTATACTACTTACTGAATGAATACCCATACTAACATTCTGTATACTACCTACTTAATGAGTATCCATACTAACATACTGTATACTACCTACTTCATGAATACCCATACTAACATACTGTATACCCATACTAACATACTGTATACTACCTACTTAATGAGTACCCATACTAACATACGTATACCATACTAACATACTGTATACTACCTACTTAATGAGTACCCATCCTAACATACTGTATACCACCTACTTAATGAGTACCCATACTAATATACTGTATACTACCTACTTAATGAGTACCCATACTAACATACTGTATACCCATACTAACATACTGTATACTACCTACTTAATGAATACCCATACTAACATTCTGTATACTACCTACTTAATGAGTACCCACACTAACATACAGTATACTACCTACTTAATGAGTACCCATCCTAACATACTGTATACTACCTACTTAATGAGTACCCATACTAACATACTGTATACTACCTACTTAATGAGTACCCATACTAACATACTGTATACTACCTACTTAATGAGTACCCATACTAACATACTGTATACTACCTACTTAATGAGTATCCATACTAACATACTGTATACCCATACTAACATACTGTATACCCATCCTAACATACTGTATACCCATCCTAACATACTGTATACTACCTACTTAATGATTATCCATACTAACATACTGTATACTACCTACTTCATGAATACCCATACTAACATACTGTATACCCATACTAACATACTGTATACTACCTACTTAATGAGTATCCATACTAACATACTGTATACTACCTACTTAATGAGTACCCATACTAACATATTGTATACCCATACTAACATACTGTATACTACCTACTTAATGAGTACCTATACTAACATACTGTATACTACCTACTTAATGAGTACCCATACTAACATACTGTATACTACCTACTTAATGAGTACCCATACTAACATACTGTATACTACCTACTTAATGAGTACCCATACTAACATACTGTATACTACCTACTTAATGAGTACCCATACTAACATACTGTATACCCATACTAACATACTGTATACTACCTACTTAATGAGTACCCATCCTAACATACTGTATACTAACTACTTAATGAGTATCCATACTAACATACTGTATACTACCTACTTAATGAGTACCCATACTAACATACTGTATACTACCTACTTAATGAGTACCCATACTAACATTCTGTATACTACCTACTTAATGAGTATCCATACTAACATACTGTATACCCATACTAACATACTGTATACCCATCCTAACATACTGTATACTACCTACTTAATGATTATCCATACTAACATACTGTATACTACCTACTTCATGAATACCCATACTAACATACTGTATACCCATACTAACATACTGTATACTACCTACTTAATGAGTATCCATACTAACATACTGTATACTACCTACTTAATGAGTACCCATACTAACATACTGTATACCCATACTAACATTCTGTATACCCATACTAACATACTGTATACTACCTACTTAATGACTATCCATACTAACATACTGTATACTACCTACTTCATGAATACCCATACTAACATACTGTATACTACCTACTTAATGAGTACCCATACTAACATACTGTATACTACCTACTTAATGAGTACCTATACTAACATACTGTATACTACCTACTTAATGAGTACCCATACTAACATACTGTATACTACCTACTTAATGAGTACCCATACTAACATACTGTATACTACCTACTTAATGAGTACCCATACTAACATACTGTATACCCATACTAACATACTGTATACTACCTACTTAATGAGTACCCATACTAACATACTGTATACTACCTACTTAATGAGTACCCATACTAACATACTGTATACTACCTACTTAATGAGTACCCATACTAACATACTGTATACTACCTACTTAATGAGTACCCATACTAACATACTGTATACTACCTACTTAATGAGTACCCATACTAACATACTGTATACTACCTACTTAATGAGTACCCATACTAACATACTGTATACTACCTACTTAATGAGTACCTATACTAACATACTGTATACTACCTACTTAATGAGTACCCATACTAACATACTGTATACTACCTACTTAATGAGTACCCATACTAACATACTGTATACTACCTACTTAATGAGTACCCATACTAACATACTGTATACTACCTACTTAATGAGTACCCATACTAACATACTGTATACCCATACTAACATACTGTATACCCATACTAACATACTGTATACTACCTACTTAATGAATACCCATACTAACATTCTGTATACTACCTACTTAATGAGTACCCATACTAACATACTTATACCCATACTAACATACTGTATACTAACTACTTAATGAGTACCCATCCTAACATAATGTATACTACCTACTTAATGAGTACCAATACTAACATACTGTATACTACCTACTTAATGAGTACCCATCCTAACATACTGTATACTACCTACTTAATGAGTACCCATACTAACATACTGTATACTACCTACTTAATGAGTACCCATACTAACATACTGTATACCCATACTAACATACTGTATACTACCTACTTAATGAGTATCCATACTAACATACTGTATACTACCTACTTAATGAGTACCCATACTAACATATTGTATACCCATACTAACATACTGTATACTACCTACTTAATGAGTACCTATACTAACATACTGTATACTACCTACTTAATGAGTACCCATACTAACATACTGTATACTACCTACTTAATGAGTACCCATACTAACATACTGTATACTACCTACTTAATGAGTACCCATACTAACATACTGTATACTACCTACTTAATGAGTACCCATACTAACATACTGTATACTACCTACTTAATGAGTACCCATACTAACATACTGTATACTACCTACTTAATGAGTACCCATACTAACATACTGTATACTACCTACTTAATGAGTACCCATACTAACATACTGTATACCCATACTAACATACTGTATACCCATACTAACATACTGTATACTACCTACTTAATGAATACCCATACTAACATTCTGTATACTACCTACTTAATGAGTACCCATACTAACATACTTATACCCATACTAACATACTGTATACTAACTACTTAATGAGTACCCATCCTAACATACTGTATACTACCTACTTAATGAGTACCAATACTAACATAATGTATACTACCTACTTAATGAGTACCCATAACTAACATACTGTATACCCATACTAACATACTGTATACTACCTACTTAATGAGTACCCATACTAACATACTGTATACCCATACTAACATACTGTATACTACCTACTTAATGAATACCCATACTAACATTCTGTATACTACCTACTTAATGAGTACCCATACTAACATACTTATACCCATACTAACATACTGTATACTAACTACTTAATGAGTACCCATCCTAACATACTGTATACTACCTACTTAATGAGTACCAATACTAACATACTGTATACTACCTACTTAATGAGTACCCATACTAACATACTGTATACCCATACTAACATACTGTATACTACCTACTTAATGAGTATCCATACTAACATACTGTATACTACCTACTTAATGAGTACCCATACTAACATACTGTATACTACCTACTTAATGAGTACCCATACTAACATACTGTATACTACCTACTTAATGAGTACCCATACTAACATACTGTATACCCATACTAACATACTGTATACCCATACTAACATACGGTATACTACCTACTTAATGAGTACCCATACTAACATACGGTATACTACCTACTTAATGAGTACCCACACTAACATACTGTATACTATCTACTTAATGAGTTTACACTATTAGTTCATTTTAGTATACTGTAAACAAACGGTATTGTTTCAGTTGAGCGTACTAGCATTTCGCCTGTCGACCGGAAGTTGATGCTGTTGCTATGCAACCTCTTGCTTGCTTGTTAGCATTACAAATGACTAGCTAGACATGTATGTTCGTAAATTCAATCTGGAGTACTTTCTGTTTCACACAACTCTACTACTGACTGACTGCTTCACACAACTCTACTACTGACTGACTGCTTCACACAACTCTACTACTGACTGACTGCTTCACACAACTCTACTGACTGACTGACTGCTTCACACAACTCTACTACTGACTGACTGCTTCACACAACTCTACTGACTGACTGACTGCTTCACACAACTCTACTGACTGTTTCTGTTTCACACAACTCTACTACTGACTGACTGACTGCTGCTTCACACAACTCTACTACTGACTGACTGCTTCACACAACTCTACTACTGACTGACTGCTTCACACAACTCTACTACTGACTGACTGCTTCACACAACTCTACTGACTGACTGCTTCACACAACTCTACTACTGACTGACTGCTTCACACAACTCTACTACTGACTGACTGCTTCACACAACTCTACTACTGACTGACTGCTTCACACAACTCTACTACTGACTGACTGACTGCTTCACACAACTCTACTGACTGTTTCTGTTTCACACAACTGACTGACTGACTGCTTCACACAACTCTACTGACTGACTGTTTCTGTTTCACACAACTCTACTGACTGACTGTTTCTGCTTCACACAACTCTACTGACTGACAATGCTTCACACAACTCTCCAGACTGACTGTTTAGACATTTTTAGCAAATGTACTGAAAATGAAACACAGAAATGCCCCTGTGTATTCACACCCCTCTGCTATGTCACTACAGACTGACCTGTGTATTCACACCCCTCTGCTATGTCACTACAGACTGACCTGTGTATTCACACCCCTCTGCTATGTCACTACAGACTGAGACCTGTGTCTTCACACCCCTCTGCTATGTCACTACAGACTGAGACCTGTGTATTCACCTTGATCCTCACCCTGATCATCATCTGAGTGGTGATTGGGTAAAGTTAAGGACGCTAACAGAGATGGTATCTGAGTGGTGATTGGGTAGAGTTAAGGATGTTAACAGAGATGGTATCTGAGTGGTGATTGGGTAGAGTTAAGGATGTTAACAGAGATGGTATCTGAGTGGTGATTGGGTAGAGTTAAGGATGTTAACAGAGATGGTATCTGAGTGGTGATTGGGTAGAGTTAACAGAGATGGTATCTGAGTGGTGATTGGGTAGAGTTAAGGATGTTAACAGAGATGGTATCTGAGTGGTGATTGGGTAGAGTTAAGGATGTTAACAGAGATGGTATCTGAGTGGTGATTGGGTAGAGTTAACAGAGATGGTATCTGAGTGGTGATTGGGTAGAGTTAAGGATGTTAACAGAGATGGTATCTGAGTGGTGATTGGGTGGTGATGTTAACAGAGATGGTATCTGAGTGGTGATTGGGTAGAGTTAAGGATGTTAACAGAGATGGTATCTGAGTGGTGATTGGGTAGAGTTAAGGACGTTAACAGAGATGGTATCTGAGTGGTGATTGGGTAGAGTTAAGGACGTTAACAGAGATGGTATCTGAGTGGTGATTGGGTAGAGTTAAGGACATTAACAGAGATGGTATCTGAGTGGTGATTGGGGTAGAGTTAAGGACGTTAACAGAGATGGTATCTGAGTGGTGATTGGGTAGAGTTAAGGACGTTAACAGAGATGGTATCTGAGTGGTGATTGGGTAGAGTTAAGGACGTTAACAGAGATGGTATCTGAGTGGTGATTGGGTAGAGTTAAGGACGTTAACAGAGAGATGGTATCTGAGTGGTGATTGGGTAGAGTTAAGGACGTTAACAGAGATGGTATCTGAGTGGTGATTGGGTAGAGTTAAGGACGTTAACAGAGATGGTATCTGAGTGGTGATTGGGTAGAGTTAAGGTATCTGAGTGGTGTTAACAGAGATGGTATCTGAGTGGTGATTGGGTAGAGTTAAGGACGTTAACAGAGATGGTATCTGAGTGGTGATTGGGTAAGAGTTAAGGACGTTAACAGAGATGGTATCTGAGTGGTGATTGGGTGAGTTAAGGACGCAAACAGAGATGGTATCTGAGTGGTGATTGGGTAGAGTTAACACAGAGAGCTGGTATCTGAGTGGTGATTGGGTAAAGTTAAGGACGTTAACAGAGATGGTATCTGAGTGGTGATTGGGTAGAGTTAAGGACGTTAACAGAGATGGTATCTGAGTGGTGATTGGGTAGAGTTAAGGATGTTAACAGAGATGGTATCTGAGTGGTGATTGGGTAGAGTTAAGGACGTTAACAGAGATGGTATCTGAGTGGTGATTGTAGAGTTAGTGGTGACGTTAACAGAGAGATGGTATCTGAGTGGTGATTGGGTAGAGTTAACAGAGAGCTGGTATCTGAGTGGTGATTGGGTAGAGTTAACAGAGAGATGGTATCTGAGTGGTGATTGGGTAGAGTTAACAGAGAGCTGGTATCTGAGTGGTGATTGGGTAGAGTTAGTGGTGATTGGGTACGTTAACAGAGAGCTGGTATCTGAGTGGTGATTGGGTAGAGTTAACAGAGAGCTGGTATCTGAGTGGTGATTGGGTAGAGTTAACAGAGAGCTGGTATCTGAGTGGTGATTGGGTAGAGTTAACAGAGAGCTGGTATCTGAGTGGTGATTGGGTAGAGTTAACAGAGAGCTGGTATCTGAGTGGTGATTGGGTAGAGTTAGCTGGTATCTGAGTGGTGATTGGGTAGAGTTAACAGAGAGCTGGTATCTGAGTGGTGATTGAGCTGGTAGAGTGGTGATTTAAGTTAACAGAGAGCTGGTATCTGAGTGGTGATTTGGGCTGGTAGAGTGGTGATTAACAGAGAGCTGGTATCTGAGTGGTGATTGGGTAGAGTTAACAGAGAGCTGGTATCTGAGTGGTGATTGGGTAGAGTTAACAGAGATGGTATCTGAGTGGTGATTGGGTAGAGTTAACAGAGATGGTATCTGAGTGGTGATTGGGTAGAGTTAACAGAGAGCTGGTATCTGAGTGGTGATTGGGTAAAGTTAAGGACGCAAACAGAGATGGTATCTGAGTGGTGATTGGGTAGAGTTAACAGAGAGCTGGTATCTGAGTGGTGATTGGGTAGAGTTGAGCTGTATCTGAGTGGTGATTGGGTAAAGTTAAGGATGTTAACAGAGATGGTATCTGAGTGGTGATTGGGTAGAGTTAACAGAGAGCTGGTATCTGAGTGGTGATTGGGTAGAGTTAACAGAGATGGTATCTGAGTGGTGATTGGGTAGAGTTAAGGACGTTAACAGAGATGGTATCTGAGTGGTGATTGGGTAAAGTTAAGGATGTTAACAGAGATGGTATCTGAGTGGTGATTGGGTAGAGTTAAGGACATTAACAGAGATGGTATCTGAGTGGTGATTGGGTAGAGTTAACAGAGAGCTGGTATCTGAGTGGTGATTGGGTAGAGTTAACAGAGAGATGGTATCTGAGTGGTGATTGGGTAGAGTTAAGGAAAATAAACAGAGAGATGGATACCATGTATGAGGTCTTATCTAATCAGTTCATTTACCTCCTCTGACTCTAACCTCTCTCTCTCACACACACACACACACACACACACACACACACACACACGTAATGATGACACCCGCTGGGTTCAAGCTAACAACACTAATAACCACAACGTGTTGATTCAACATGTAGGATGTACTAATAACCACAGCGTGTTGATTCAACATGTAGGATGTACTAATAACCACAGTGTTGATTCAACATGTAGGATGTACTAATAACCACAGTGTTGATTCAACATGTAGGATGTACTAGTGTTGATTCAACCTAATAACAGTGTTGATTCAACGTGTAATGTAATAATAACCACAACGTGTAGGATGTACTAATAACCACAGTGTTGATTCAACATGTAGGATGTACTAATAACCACAACATGTAGGATGTAATAATAACCACAACATGTAGGATGTAATAATAACCACAACATGTAGGATGTAATAATAACCACAACATGTAGGATGTAATAATAACCACAACATGTAGGATGTAATAATAACCACAACGTGTAGGATGTAATAATAACCACAACATGTAGGATGTAATAATAACCACAACATGTAGGATGTAATAATAACCACAACGTGTAGGATGTAATAATAACCACAACATGTAGGATGTAATAATAACCACAACGTGTAGGATGTAATAATAACCACAACATGTAGGATGTAATAATAACCACAACGTGTAGGATGTAATAATAACCACAACATGTAGGATGTAATAATAACCACAACATGTAGGATGTAATAATAACCACAACATGTAGGATGTAATAATAACCACAACGTGTAGGATGTACTAATAACCACAACGTGTAGGATGTAATAATAACCACAACATGTAGGATGTACTAATAACCACAACGTGTAGGATGTAATAATAACCACAACGTGTAGGATGTAATAATAACCACAACATGTAGGATGTACTAATAACCACAACATGTAGGATGTACTAATAACCACAGTGTTGATTCAACATGTAGGATGTACTAATAACCACAGTGTTGATTCAACATGTAGGATGTACTAATAACCACAACATGTAGGATGTACTAATAACCACAGTGTTGATTCAACATGTAGGATGTACTAATAACCACAACATGTAGGATGTACTAATAACCACAGTGTTGATTCAACATGTAGGATGTACTAATAACCACAACATGTAGGATGTACTAACCACAGCTCCAGTTTCACTCTCCTCCCATCCAGCAGAATAGTGGTGGTCTTGTAGTCGATGCCTGGATGGAGGAGAGAGGGAGGAGGTTGAGAGAGAGAGAGAGAGAGAGGAGGAGGTTGAGAGAGAGAGAGAGAGAGGAGGAGGTTGAGAGAGAGAGAGAGAGAGGAGGAGGTTGAGAGAGAGAGAGAGAGAGAGAGAGGAGGAGGTTGAGAGAGAGAGAGAGAGAGGAGGAGGTTGAGAGAGAGAGGAGGAGGTTGAGAGAGAGAGGAGGAGGTTGAGAGAGAGAGAGAGAGAGGAGGAGGTTGAGAGAGAGAGAGAGAGAGAGGAGGTTGAGAGAGAGAGAGAGAGGAGGAGGTTGAGAGAGACAGAGAGAGAGGAGGAGGTTGAGAGAGACAGAGAGAGAGGAGGAGGTTGAGAGAGAGAGAGAGGAGGAGGTTGAGAGAGAGAGAGAGAGCGAGAGAGAGAAAGAGAGAGGAGGAGGTTGAGAGAGAGAGAGAGAGAGAGAGAGAGAGGAGGAGGTTGAGAGAGAGGAGAGAGAGAGAGAGAGGAGGAGGTTGAGAGAGAGAGAGAGAGAGAGGAGGAGGTTGAGAGAGAGAGAGAGAGAGGAGGAGGTTGAGAGAGAGAGAGAGAGGAGAGAGAGAGAGAGAGGAGGAGGAGAGAGAGAGAGAGAGAGAGAGAGGAGGAGGTTGAGAGAGAGGAGGAGGTTGAGAGAGAGAGAGAGAGAGGAGGAGGTTGAGAGAGAGAGAGAGAGAGGAGGAGGTTGAGAGAGAGAGAGAGAGAGAGAGGAGGAGGTTGAGAGAGAGAGAGAGAGAGAGAGAGAGGAGGAGGTGAGAGAGAGAGAGAGAGAGAGAGAGAGAGGGGAGGGAGAGAGGTTGAGGAGAGAGAGAGGAGGAGGTTGAGAGAGAGAGAGAGAGGTTGAGGAGGAGAGAGAGAGAGAGGAGGTTGAGAGAGAGAGAGAGAGAGGAGGAGGTTGAGAGAGAGAGAGAGAGGAGGTTGAGAGAGAGAGAGAGGAGGAGGTTGAGAGAGAGAGAGAGAGGAGGAGGTTGAGAGAGAGAGAGAGCGAGAGAGAGAGAGAGGAGGAGGTTGAGAGAGAGAGAGAGAGAGAGAGAGAGAGAGGAGGAGGTGAGAGAGAGAGAGAGAGAGAGAGAGAGGAGGAGGTTGAGAGAGAGAGAGAGAGAGAGAAGAGAGAGGAGGAGGTTGAGAGAGAGAGAGAGAGAGGAGGAGGAGGTTGAGAGAGAGAGAGAGAGGAGGTTGAGAGAGAGAGAGAGGAGGAGAGAGAGAGAGAGAGGAGGTTGAGAGAGAGAGAGAGGAGGGTTGAGAGAGAGAGAGAGAGAGGAGGTTGAGAGAGAGAGAGAGAGAGAGAGAGGAGGTTGAGAGAGAGAGAGAGAGAGAGAGGTTGAGAGAGGAGAGAGAGAGAGAGAGAGAGAGAGAGAGGAGGTTGAGAGAGAGAGAGAGAGAGAGAGAGAGAGGAGGAGGTTGAGAGAGAGAGAGAGAGGTTGAGAGAGAGAGGAGGTTGAGAGAGAGAGAGAGAGAGAGAGAGAGAGGAGGAGGTTGAGAGAGAGAGAGAGAGAGAGAGAGAGAGAGGAGGAGGTTGAGAGAGAGAGAGAGAGAGAGAGAGAGAGAGGAGGAGGTTGAGAGAGAGAGAGAGGAGGTTGAGAGAGAGAGAGGAGGAGGTTGAGAGAGAGAGAGGAGGAGGTTGAGAGAGAGAGAGAGGAGGTTGAGAGAGAGAGAGAGAGAGGTTGAGAGAGAGAGAGAGAGAGGAGAGAGAGTTGAGAGAGAGAGAGAGAGAGGAGGTTGAGAGAGAGAGAGAGAGAGAGAGAGAGAGAGAGAGAGAGAGAGAGAGAGAGAGAGAGAGAGAGAGGAGGTGAGAGAGAGAGAGAGAGAGAGAGAGGAGGAGGTGAGAGAGAGAGAGAGAGAGGAGGAGGTTGAGAGAGAGAGAGAGAGAGGAGGAGGTTGAGAGAGAGAGAGAGAGAGAGGAGGAGGTTGAGAGAGAGAGGAGGAGGTTGAGAGAGAGAGAGAGGAGAGAGAGAGAGAGAGAGGAGGTTGAGAGAGAGAGAGAGAGAGAGAGAGAGAGAGGAGGTTGAGAGAGAGAGAGAGAGAGAGGAGGAGGTTGAGAGAGAGAGAGAGAGAGAGAGAGAGAGAGGTTGAGAGAGAGAGAGGAGGTTGAGGTTGAGAGAGAGAGAGAGAGAGAGGAGGAGGTTGAGAGAGAGAGAGAGAGAGAGAGGAGGAGGTTGAGAGAGAGAGAGAGGAGGAGGTTGAGAGAGAGAGAGAGAGGGAGGTTGAGAGAGAGAGAGAGAGAGAGAGGAGGTTGAGAGAGAGAGAGGAGGTTGAGAGAGAGAGAGAGAGAGAGAGAGAGGAGGTTGAGAGAGAGAGAGAGAGAGAGAGAGAGGAGGTTGAGAGAGAGAGAGAGAGAGAGAGGAGGTTGAGAGAGAGAGAGAGAGAGAGAGAGAGAGGAGGAGGTTGAGAGAGAGAGAGAGAGAGAGAGGGAGGAGGTTGAGAGAGAGAGAGAGAGAGAGAGGAGGAGGTTGAGAGAGAGAGAGAGAGAGAGAGGAGGAGGTTGAGAGAGAGAGAGAGGAGGAGAGAGAGAGGAGGTTGAGAGAGAGAGAGGAGGAGGTTGAGAGAGAGAGAGGAGGTTGAGAGAGAGAGAGAGAGAGGAGGAGAGAGAGAGAGAGAGAGGTTGAGAGAGAGAGAGAGAGGAGGTTGAGAGAGAGAGAGAGAGAGAGAGAGAGAGGAGGTTGAGAGAGAGAGAGAGAGAGAGAGAGAGAGGAGGAGGTTGAGAGAGAGAGAGAGAGAGAGGAGGAGGTTGAGAGAGAGAGAGAGAGAGAGAGGAGGAGGTTGAGAGAGAGAGAGAGAGAGAGGAGGAGGTTGAGAGAGAGAGGGGAGGTTGAGAGAGAGAGAGAGGAGGTTGAGAGAGAGAGGGAGGTTGAGAGAGAGAGAGAGGAGGTTGAGAGAGAGAGAGAGAGAAGGTTGAGAGAGAGAGGTTGAGAGAGAGAGAGAGAGAGAGAGAGAGAGAGAGAGAGAGAGGAGAGAGAGAGAGAGAGAGAGAGAGAGAGAGAGAGAGAGAGAGAGGAGGTTGAGAGAGAGAGAGAGAGAGAGAGAGGAGGAGGTTGAGAGAGAGAGAGAGAGAGAGAGGAGGTTGAGAGAGAGAGGAGGAGGAGGAGGTTGAGAGAGAGAGAGAGAGAGAGGAGGAGGTTGAGAGAGAAGAGAGAGAGGAGGAGGTTGAGAGAGAGAGGAGGAGGTTGAGAGAGAGAGAGAGAGGAGGTTGAGAGAGCGAGAGAGAGGAGGAGGTTGAGAGAGAGGAGGAGGTTGAGAGAGAGGAGGTTGAGAGAGAGAGGAGGTTTGAGAGAGAGAGAGAGAGAGAAGGTTGAGAGAGAGAGAGAGAGGAGGAGAGAGAGAGAGAGAGAAGGTTGAGAGAGAGAGAGAGAGAAGGTTGAGAGAGAGAGAGAGAGAAGGTTGAGAGAGAGAGAGAAGGTTGAGAGAGAGAGGAGGTTGAGAGAGAGAAAGGGGGAGGTTGAAATACAGAAGAGAAAGTGGTAGGGAGGAGGGTGAGAGAAAGAAGGGAGAGGTATTAAACATTAAAAAGCATTATCAGTTCACCTGTCCTTATAGCTCTGTGTCTGTGTGTGTGTGTGTGTGTGTGTGTGTGTGTGTGTGTGTGTGTGTGTGTGTGTGTGTGGCTTCAGAATGTAAAAGGACACATGTTGTGCTTCAGTTGCAGTTCTCCACTTGGATGAGAAATCTTTGCTCTCGTCCTGACCAATCAAATTACTGCTTTCACGGCGGTCTATGGCACTGCATCTCAGTGCTAGAGGCGTCACTACAGACCCTGGTTCGATTCCAGGCTCATTCACAATTGGCCCAGCGTCGTCTGCGTTAGAGTTTGGCCGGGGAAGGCCGTCATTGTAAAGAAGAATTGGTTCTTAGTTGACTTTCCAAGTAAAAAAAAAAAAAGTTAAATAAAATTTGAAAATTCACGAACGGGCATTCTTTTATTTAAAAGGAACTCAGTCCACCTTTAAAGTTACTCTTGAAAGGTGTAATAGTAGTTGGGTAGTGCATCATCAGTTCCTCTGTCATTTTGGGGAGGCAGGGTAGCCTAGTGGTTAGAGTGTAGAGGCGGCAGGGTAGCCTAGTGGTTAGAGTGTAGAGGCGGCAGGGTAGCCTAGTGGTTAGAGTGTAGAGGTGGCAGGGTAGCCTAGTGGTTAGAGTGTAGAGGTGGCAGGGTAACCCAGTGGTTAGAGTGTAGAGCCGGCAGGGTAAATAAGAATTTGGTTAACTGACTTGCCTAGAGTTGGCAGGTAGCCTAAGTGGTTAAAAAGTCAGTCATTACAGAGGAGACATTTATAACCAGTGGTTAGAATGTCCAGATCAGGCAGGGTCAGCTGAGTGGTTGAGAGGTTTTTTAGCCCATAGACACCGGCAGGGTCAGCCTCAGTGGTTAGAGTGTCAGAGGCAAAATGGCAGGAAAGCCTAGTGGTTAGATTTTCCTCCACCAAGAGGTGGCAGGGAACAGCCTAGTGGTTAGAGTGTAGAACAGTGCAGGGTAGCCTAGTGGTTAGAGTGTAGAGGTGGCAGGGTAGCCTAGTGGTTAGAGTGTAGAGGCGGCAGGGTAGCCTAGTGGTTAGAGTGTGAGGCGGCAGGGTCAGAACAGTAGTGGTTAGAGTGTAGAGGCGGCAGGGTAGCCTAGTGGTTAGAGTGTAGAGGCGGCAGGGTAGCCTAGTGGTCATAGAAGAGTGCTGGCAGGGTAGCCTAGTGGTTAGAGTGTGAAGAGGCTGGCAGGGTAGCCTAGTGGTTAGAGTGTGAGAGGTGCTGGTAGCCTAGTGGTTAGAGTGGTCCCCAGAGAGGCAGGGTAGCCTAGTGGTTAGAGTGTAGAGGCGGCAGGCTGTAGCCTAGTGGTTAGAGCAGTGCTGGTCCTAGTAACCGGAAGGTGCTGGTTCAAACCCCGAGTTGACAGTGCTGGTACAAATCTGTCAGTTCTGTCCCCTGAACAGGCAGTTAACCCAGTGCTTCCCTGGTAGGCCGTCATTGTAAATAAGAATTTGTTCTTAACTGACTTGCCTAGTTAAATAAAGGTAATAATTAAAATTAAAAATGTCAGTCATTACAGGAGAGACATTTATAACCAGTCAGAAATGTCCAGATCAACCAGCCCACGTCAGCTGATGCTTGAGAGGTTTTTTCCCCATAGACACCGTTGTCATTTTGTCACTCAAATATCACATGAATACACATCAGACATGGCAAAATGTATAGAATTACAAGGAAATCCCAGTGCTGGTCCCCATAGAATTGTGTAACAGTGCTGGTCCCCACCAAGAGGGGTGTGAACAGTCTGTATCATGAACAGTGCTGGTCCCCATAGAGGTGTGAATAGTGCTGGTCCCCATAGAGGTCTGAACAGTGCTGGTCCCCATAGAGGTGTGAACAGTGCTGGTCCCCTGGTCTGGTCCCCCATAGAGGTCTGAACAGTGCTGGTCCCCATAGAGGTCTGAACAGTGCTGGTCCCCATAGAGGTGTGAACAGTGCTGGTCCCCATAGAGGTGTGAACAGTGCTGGTCCCCATAGAGGTGTGAATAGTGCTGGTCCCCAGGTAGATGTATCATGAAGAGTGCTGGTGTGAATAGTGCTGGTCCCCATAGAGGTGTGAATAGTGCTGGTCCCCATAGAGGTGTGAATAGTGCTGGTCCCCATAGAGGTGTGAATAGTGCTGGTCCCCATAGAGGTGTGAATAGTGCTGGTCCCCATAGAGGTGTGAATAGTGCTGGTCCCCATAGAGGTGTGAATAGTGCTGGTCCCCATAGAGGTGTGAATAGTGCTGGTCCCCATAGAGGTGTGAATATAGAGGTGTGAATAGTGTGTGTGCTGGTCCCCATAGTGCTGGTGTGAACATTAGATATGCTGGTCCCTTCAGGAACTCTGGTCCTCTCATGAACAGTTATATGCTCTGGTCCCCATATCTCTGGGGGATTTGTCTGATGGAGCTGGGAGTGTGTGAAGCAGCTCTTTTGAAGCCACAGACCAGCAGCCCTGCCCCCCTGGTCCTCGCCCCCAACTATCAACAGCAGAGGTCTGTCACATCCAGCAGCACACTTCCCTCAACAGCAGGAAGCTGTCACATCCAGCAGCACCATAACACCCAGACAGACATCTGTCTCCTTTCCTCGTGCCCAAGGAGAGCTTACCCCATCGGGTACGACTAGGTCACATCCAGCAGCACCATAACACCCAGACAGACATCCGTCCCCTTTCCTCGTGCCCAAGGAGAGCTCACCCCATCGGGTACGGATCTGTCACAACCTCCCCTCTCCACTGAGAACCTCCAGGACTCCGACAGAGTCACACGACAGCTAGCCTGTAGACACCCCTAGCTCTGAACGATAATGACTGGCGATTCCCGGCAACAATGTTACTGTAGTGAAGAAAAAGAAACAAAGAAACCACACAGCCTTTGAAATGACTTAACAAGGACAACGTAGGCAGTTCAACACACACCCTGATGAACTGGTGTGGAAGCTATGATTCCCAGTGTGATGGTAGCTAACCCTGGGCGTCTCTGGATTCCCCCGACTCAACACACACCCTGATGAACTGGTGTGGAAGCTATGATTCCCAGTGTGATGGTAGCTAATGGGCGTCTCCCGACTCAACACACACCCTGATGAACTGGTGTGGAAGCTATGATTCCCAGTGTGATGGTAGCTAATGGGCGTCTCCCGACTCAACACACACCCTGATGAACTGGTGTGGAAGCTATGATTCCCAGTGTGATGGTAGCTAATGGGCGTCTCCCGACTCAACACACACCCTGATGAACTGGTGTGGAAGCTATGATTCCCAGTGTGATGGTAGCTAATGGGCGTCTCCCGACTCAACACACACCCTGATGAACTGGTGTGGAAGCTATGATTCCCAGTGTGATGGTAGCTAATGGGCGTCTCCCGACTCAACACACACCCTGATGAACTGGTGTGGAAGCTATGATTCCCAGTGTGATGGTAGCTAATGGGCGTCTCCCGACTCAACACACACCCTGATGAACTGGTGTGGAAGCTATGATTCCCAGTGTGATGGTAGCTAATGGGCGTCTCCCGACTCAACACACACCCTGATGAACTGGTGTGGAAGCTATGATTCCCAGTGTGATGGTAGCTAATGGGCGTCTCCCGACTCAACACACACCCTGATGAACTGGTGTGGAAGCTATGATTCCCAGTGTGATGGTAGCTAATGGGCGTCTCCCGACTCAACACACACCCTGATGAACTGGTGTGGAAGCTATGATTCCCAGTGTGATGGTAGCTAATGGGCGTCTCCCGACTCAACACACACCCTGATGAACTGGTGTGGAAGCTATGATTCCCAGTGTGATGGTAGCTAATGGGCGTCTGGGCGTCTCCCGACTCAACACACACCCTGATGAACTGGTGTGGAAGCTATGATTCCCAGTGTGATGGTAGCTAATGGGCGTCTCCCGACTCAACACACACCCTGATGAACTGGTGTGGAAGCTATGATTCCCAGTGTGATGGTAGCTAATGGGCGTCTCCCGACTCAACACACACCCTGATGAACTGGTGTGGAAGCTATGATTCCCAGTGTGATGGTAGCTAATGGGCGTCTCCCGACTCAACACACACCCTGATGAACTGGTGTGGAAGCTATGATTCCCAGTGTGATGGTAGCTAATGGGCGTCTCCCGACTCAACACACACCCTGATGAACTGGTGTGGAAGCTATGATTCCCAGTGTGATGGTAGCTAATGGGCGTCTCCCGACTCAACACACACCCTGATGAACTGGTGTGGAAGCTATGATTCCCAGTGTGATGGTAGCTAATGGGCGTCTCCCGACTCAACACACACCCTGATGAACTGGTGTGGAAGCTATGATTCCCAGTGTGATGGTAGCTAATGGGCGTCTCCCGACTCAACACACACCCTGATGAACTGGTGTGGAAGCTATGATTCCCAGTGTGATGGTAGCTAATGGGCGTCTCCCGACTCAACACACACCCTGATGAACTGGTGTGGAAGCTATGATTCCCAGTGTGATGGTAGCTAATGGGCGTCTCCCGACTCAACACACACCCTGATGAACTGGTGTGGAAGCTATGATTCCCAGTGTGATGGTAGCTAATGGGCGTCTCCCGACTCAACACACACCCTGATGAACTGGTGTGGAAGCTATGATTCCCAGTGTGATGGTAGCTAATGGGCGTCTCCCGACTCAACACACACCCTGATGAACTGGTGTGGAAGCTATGATTCCCAGCGTGATGGTAGCTAATGGGCGTCTCCCGACTCAACACACACCCTGATGAACTGGTGTGGAAGCTATGATTCCCAGTGTGATGGTAGCTAATGGGCGTCTCCCGACTCAACACACACCCTGATGAACTGGTGTGGAAGCTGATGATTCCCAGTGAACTGATGGTAGCTAATGGGCGTCTCCCGACTCAACACACACCCTGATGAACTGGTGTGGAAGCTATGATTCCCAGTGTGATGGTAGCTAATGGGCGTCTCCCGACTCAACACACACCCTGATGAACTGGTGTGGAAGCTATGATTCCCAGTGTGATGGTAGCTAATGGGCGTCTCCCGACTCAACACACACCCTGATGAACTGGTGTGGAAGCTATGATTCCCAGTGTGATGGTAGCTAATGGGCGTCTCCCGACTCAACACACACCCTGATGAACTGGTGTGGAAGCTATGATTCCCAGCGTGATGGTAGCTAATGGGCGTCTCCCGACTCAACACACACCCTGATGAACTGGTGTGGAAGCTATGATTCCCAGTGTGATGGTAGCTAATGGGCGTCTCCCGACTCAACACACACCCTGATGAACTGGTGTGGAAGCTATGATTCCCAGTGTGATGGTAGCTATTCCCAGTGTGATGGGCGTCTCCCGACTCAACACAACACACACCCTGATGAACTGGTGTGGAAGCTATGATTCCCAGTGTGATGGTAGCTAATGGGCGTCTCCCGACTCAACACACACCCTGATGAACTGGTGTGGAAGCTATGATTCCCAGTGTGATGGTAGCTAATGGGCGTCTCCCGACTCAACACACACCCTGATGAACTGGTGTGGAAGCTATGATTCCCAGTGTGATGGTAGCTAATGGGCGTCTCCCGACTCAACACACACCCTGATGAACTGGTGTGGAAGCTATGATTCCCAGCGTGATGGTAGCTAATGGGCGTCTTCCCGACTCAACACACACCCTGATGAACTGGTGTGGAAGCTATGATTCCCAGTGTGATGGTAGCTAATGGGCGTCTCCCGACTCAACACACACCCTGACAAACCAGAATAGAAGGCATCTGGTGATCCTCTGGGCTAAGGTCATGGTGACTGTGTAGCTACACACACCCTGAACTGGTGTGGAAGCTATGATTCCCAGATGGTAGGGACCTGCTGGGTGATTCCCAGTGTGTGTGTGGAGTGTGTGTGTCCCAGTGTGGATGTGTGGTAGTGTGTGTGTGTGGAGTGATTCCCAGTGTGATGGTAGTGTCTCCCGACTCAACACACACCCTGTGTGTGTGGAGTGTATGTGTGTGTGTGTGTACACCCTGATGTGGTGTGTGTGTGTGTGGTAGTGGGCGTGTACCCTGTGAACTGTGTGTGTGTGTGTAGTGTGTACTCTATAATACAGGGCTTGTTGTAGGACTGTGAAGTCATTCAAACCAGGGGTGGGAGGAAAGGTCTGGTTTGAAAAGCTTCTCTGAAAACGTTATTATTTAAAAATAAATAAAAATACACAGGATAGGTGTTGTTTTACAGGGTCAGTCATCTTAGTATGATAGGTGTTGTTGTACAGGGTCAGTCATAGTAGTATGATAGGTGTTGTTTTACAGGGTCAGTCATAGTAGTATGATAGGTGTTGTTTTACAGGGTCAGTCATAGTAGTATGATAGGTGTTGTTTTACAGGGTCAGTCATAGTAGTATGATAGGTGTTGTTTTACAGGGTCAGTCATAGTAGTATGATAGGTGTTGTTTTACAGGGTCAGTCATAGTAGTATGATAGGTGTTGTTGTACAGGGTCATAGTAGTATGATAGGTGTTGTTTTACAGGGTCAGTCATAGTAGTATGATAGGTGTTGTTTTACAGGGTCAGTCATAGTAGTATGATAGGTATGATAGGTTGTTTTACAGGGTCAGTCATAGTAGTATGATAGGTGTTGTTGTACAGGGTCATAGTAGTATGATAGGTGTTGAAAAACTTTTTACAGGGTCAGTCATAGTAGTATGATAGGTGTTGTTTTACAGGGTCAGACATAGTAGTATGATAGGTGTTGTTTTACAGGGTCAGACATAGTAGTATGATAGGTGTTGTTTTACAGGGTCATAGTAGTATGATAGGTGTTGTTGTACAGGGTCAGTCATAGTAGTATGATAGGTGTTGTTTTACAGGGTCAGACATAGTAGTATGATAGGTGTTGTTTTACAGGGTCAGACATAGTAGTATGATAGGTGTTGTTTTACAGGGTCAGTCATAGTAGTATGATAGCTGTTGTTTTACAGGGTCAGTCATAGTAGTATGATAGGTGTTGTTTTACAGGGTCAGACATAGTAGTATGATAGGTGTTGTTTTACAGGGTCAGTCATAGTAGTATGTTACTCCTGGAGGAAACTAGGGTTAAGTGCCTTCCTCAAGGCACTTGGGAGATTTTCACCTTGTCGACTCGTGCAGCGACCTTTCAGCTACTGACCCTTCTGCTGTAGCTGATACATTATTAGTTAGTGAGACAGTGACTGGACCTTCTGCTGTAGCTGATACATTATTAGTTAGTGAGACAGTGACTGGACCTTCTGCTGTAGCTGATACATTATTAGTTAGTGAGACAGTGACTGGACCCTCTGCTGTAGCTGATACATTATTAGTTAGTGAGACAGTGACTGGGCCCTCTGCTGTAGCTGATATATTATTAGTTAGTGAGACAGTGACTGGACCTTCTGCTGTAGCTGATGCATTATTAGTTAGTGAGACAGTGACTGGACCTTCTGCTGTAGCTGATACATTATTAGTTAGTGAGACAGTGACTGGACCTCTCTGCTGATATATTATTAGTTAGTGAGACAGTGACTGGGCCCTCTGCTGTAGCTGATATATTATTAGTTAGTGTAGCTGATACATTATTAGTTAGTGAGACAGTGACTGGACCTTCTGCTGTAGCTGATACATTATTAGTTAGTGAGACAGTGACTGGACCTTCTGCTGTAGCTGATACATTATTAGTTAGTGAGACAGTGACTGGACCTTCTGCTGTAGCTGATACATTATTAGTTAGTGAGACAGTGACTGGACCTTCTGCTGTAGCTGATACATTATTAGTTAGTGAGACAGTGACTGGACCTTCCTGCTGTAGCTGATACATTATTAGTTAGTGAGACAGTGACTGGACCTTCTGCTGTAGCTGATACATTATTAGTTAGTGAGACAGTGACTGGACCTTCTGCTGTAGCTGATACATTATTAGTTAGTGAGACAGTGTGAATGTGTCTGCATTGTTCAGACGTTTGTACAGGAGCGGAAAAGATTATTCACTTACCACACACAGCGGACTGGTATGTGTCTGTTTTTAGGTGGTGTGTGTGTGTAGATGGTGTGTGTGTGTGTGTGTGTGTAGTGTGTGTATACATGTGTTGTGTCCATGCGTCTGTGTGTGTCTGTGTCTTTACGCGTTCGTGCTGTGTATTTGTATTTATTAGAGATCCCCCTTAGCTGCTGCCAAGACTTAGTGTGTGTGTGTGTGTGTGTGTGTAGTACATTTGCAAGTGAGTCATTTAGCAGAAGCTCTTCTCCAGAGCGACTTACAGTTAGTGCATTCATCCTTAAGACAGCTCGGTTGGACAACCACATAATCACAGTCACAGTAAGTACATTTTCCCCCTCAATAAAGTAGTTATCAGAAAAGTCCTGAGCTCGTGACTCACCACTGCTGTACGCGTACGGAGACTCTGCCGATCCATCCTGTAGGCTGTCTAGTATCTCCCCTTTCCCCACATCGCTGTCCCCGACCAAGAGGAACTTCAACAGGTAGTCATAACTCTTCACCGGGCTGCCCTGGGTACCCATCCTGCCTTCCTTACATCTGTACCCTCACACACTGGGGGAGGAGAGGGAGAGGATGGAGGCAGGTAAGGAGGGAGGGGGGGCTGGAGAGGGGGGGGGAACAGGTATAGTCTATTCCAGCAGAGAAGTTAGAGGAGTCAAGAGTCTGTGTGGTACTCCAGTTGAGAATTGTTGATTAGCCCTACGGCCCACTGTTGTGTGTCGAGGTGGAGTTGAGGCGCTGCTACAGGTTAAAACACCTGACCACCATTGTAGCTTGACAAGTCTGAATGATGCAGCAATAGTGGACACAATTAAAAAAAAAAAAAAAAGTCCCTCCAGGTTAAACAGCTTGCAGGAGTTGAAAGTACGGTGTGCCGCTCAAAACCAAAAAAACAGGAATTAGGCAGGGTACCAGTCTAATGGTCCAAACAACGTCACTGCTGAAAGCAAGCTGCGGGCAGAAGTCCTGATCTTCCAACCTCAACACCGTTTTGCAACTGGTATTTATTTAACCACCGACTTCTCTGACTGCTAGCGCTTCAAACACCTGTCACAGTTTAAAACATCGATTACATTTAAAAGACAACGCTGTTGCTTCATCAACAGACGGTCAGTAAACGAACCTTGTTGTGAGCTATCTGGCAATAACCTCTCTTTAGATGAAAACAACATATTTGTTTTGTGGACGTGACGTGAGCTAAACTGTATATGTTAAGGACGTTGCTAGTTTCCTAGTTTAGCGTACAGGCTATCTGTGTCCTTATTGTTAGCATAACGTTAGCTAGCTAGCGAGTAATGCCATTATGCTATCGCAACAAAGAAAGTGTTATCAAGAACATCTAACGTTACAGTCTATGTTGAGCCCACAAAACAAAAATGTTTATAACCTGTTTTTTTTTTAATTTTTTACTAGATAGTTAGCAACCCTGTTATAGTAATTAAAGGGTAAATAGACAGCTAGCCAGAATGGTAGCTAGCAAGCTAACTATGAACAACAGCTTTGCGTGGCTGGCAAGACAGGAGGAGCTAGTTAGCTGGGTATGCTAAGCTAGCTGGTAATGCTAAGCTAGCTGGGTATGCTAAGCTAGCTGGTAATGCTAAGCTAGCTGGTAATGCTAAGCTAGCTGGTAATGCTAAGCTAGCTGGGTATGCTAAGCTAGCTGGGTATGCTAAGCTAGCTGGGTCATGCTAAGCTAGCTGGGTATGCTAAGCTAGCTGGGTATGCTAAACTAGCTGGTAATACTAAACTAGCTAGATATTCGTGGTTAGTTGACAAGTGTCAAATCAAATCAACGACAGAGGTCAACATCCGAATTAAATAACATACCCTATATGTATCAGTATGCCAGAGCTCTCATTCATAAAAGGTAATCATTGTACGAGTAATCTCCTAACCTGTCGAAAACTGGACTATCCTCTTCCTAACTGGTTTACGATGCTGGCTTCCTTGGCACCGATTGCTCGCTAACTTCACCCGAGACTGGCTGCTCTGAAATCGGGCCCCTCTCTCTTGTCCGGACAACAAAGATCCGTAACTTCCCGACCTTTTCCTTGCCTTTTGGTTCTATCCAGAACTTGCAGCTTGCCGTATTTTCTCGTGGGTCCAAAGCACAAGTTGAGATGTAAAGGTTTTAGTCCAAGTCCGCGGTAAATCATTTGAAAATCTCAGTTTGTAAAATCATACATGTGTTTTTTTTTTCCTTCCACGCTCAATCACATTCGCGATAACACACTGGAGCTGACAGATAGGCACTGCACAGTCTGGTGCTCGAGGTTCCCGCTCCGCCCTTACCAGCCTCTGATTGGATACACATACACACAGAATGATACGATTGGCTATCGGAAAAATCAATCATAAAATCTGTCAACAACACATTGAGAGTGTGGAAGTGACTGAGATTGAGGGTTTAACCTTTAACCATTTGTACATTGTTAAAACACTGTATATATATATATATATATATATATAATATGACATTTGTAATGTCTTTATTGTTTTGAAACTTCTGTATGTGTAATGTTTACTGTTAATTTGTATTGTTTATTTCACTTTATAAATTATCTACCTCACTTGCTTTGGCAATGTTAACACATGTTTCCTATGCCAATAAAGCCCTTGAATTGAATTAAGGGGCAGATTCTACAATGCTGATCGTACTGGTCTGTGACCGGTGACGCAAAAGGGCCAAAGCAGGTGAAGGAGGAGCGTCGTTCTCAAATGGAACGGTAATCTTGCGCTGCCCGGTTCGTGTTGTCAATAAGGCAGCATGGTGCATCGTCCAGAAACATACATCACTTTCCAATAAAAAAATATGTTTGAATTTTTCAAATTATTTTTCATTTGGAAGGCATATCCAGCGTTTATATAAAAAACAATCACTTATTCATGTCATAACACATGAAAAAATAATACACATTACTCTACGAGCTTAATTATGTCACTTTTGTTTTTGAGCCAATTTCGCCATGGGCTTTGAATGGGGTACCTGGCTCACGCCTGGGGGGCAGCCCGGTGCAAAACACGCCTTATCGGGCGTCCCGGACAGATTGATTAATCGAATGCCTTCAATGCTAATCAGATGATAGAATGGATTAAAGCACTGGCTCAAACAAAAACGGAATAAAAAACAATGGGGAAATGTAGTGATACTTAGTAACGTCATACATGTTGAAACAAAGGACACGGAAGTAACCTTAACAAATACGTTTGTGTGGGATACTGTCAGTTGACAGAGGGTGTGAATGTGTGTCAAACCTGTTTGAAAATCATGACTCATTACCTCTCTCCCCTCCCATATATAGATACTCGAATGAATGAATGAATGACTGATTGAATTAATCACACACACATAGCCTAGGTAAGTAGTGGTGCTGAAAAATAACAATAATAATATATATATATATATATCCACTAGTAAAGTATATTGATATATATTAGTCATGTATTAGCGGACCGATATAGGCTTCCGTATCGCCGGCAAATATTTTTTTAGATATATATTTCAGGATACTGTGTATCCTTGGAAATAAACAGAATTCATGTAAACATTACAATTTTAAAAACATAGCTTGTCCAAGAAAAGTAGTCTCTTGACAGGGTAAATTAATCTGCCTACAAAGTTCTGTACTGAATTCAATATTACCACTACCTTTTTAAAACCATGCATAGATTTATTACCCAAACACAAGCATTATTATTTATTTGTATATATTTAATTGTAAGCTTTATTTTAACACAGGCCAGGCCCTGTTGTTACTTCATACAGTAACAACAACGATACTGCTTTGCCCTGGGAAGACAAAATGCAATTTGCTCAACTTGCCATTGGCTCAACTTTCCCCAAGGCACATATCTACAAGGATGCACTTTCATACTAGGCTTAGGACCTCATATTGAAGCTTGTAGGCTGCGTTTACACAGGCAGCTCAATTCTGATTTCAGCCTACCGGGGAACAGTGGGTTAACTGCCTTGTTCAGGGGCAGAACGACAGATTTTTACCATGTCAGCTCGGGGATTCGATCCAGCAACGTTTCAGTTACAAGTCCAACGCTCTAACCACTAGGCTATCTGCCACACCAAAATAATTTGTTATACTGTTTTATAAGATATGTTTTTATATTGTGTTAGATTTGTTGTTAATACATATTTTATATATACACACAAATATATATATAATATATATATACACTACCAGTCAGAAGTTTTAGAACACCTACTCATTCAAGGGTTTTTCTTTTTAACTATTTTCTACATTGTAGAATAATAGTGAAGACATCACAACTATGAAATAACACATATGGAATCATGTAGTAACCAACAAAGTGTTAAATAAATCCTTGTTAAAAGTTAATTTGTGGAATTTCTTTCCTTCTTAATGCGTTTGAGCCAATCAGTTGTGTTGTGACAAGGTAGGGGTTGGAATACAGCAGATAGACCTATTTGGTAAAAGACCAAGAACAGCTCAAATAAGCAAAGAGAAATGACAGGCTCTCATTTCATTAAGACATGAAGGTCAGTCAATGCGGAAAAAAGTGCAGTCGTAAAAACCTTCAAGTGCTGAAACTGTCTCTCATGAGGACCGCCACAGGAAAGGAAGAACCAAGGTTACCTCTGCTGCAGAGGATAAATTCATTGGAGTTACACACACCTATAAAACACACACCATGACAGGACTCCAGACACACACCTATAAAACACACACCATGACAGGACTCCAGACACACACCTATAAAACACACACCATGACAGGACTCCAGACACACACCTATAAAACACACACCATGACAGGACTCCAGACACACACCTATAAAACACACACCATGACAGGACTCCAGACACACACCTATAAAACACACACCATGACAGGACTCCAGACACACGCCTATAAAACACACACCATGACAGGACTCAGACACACACCTATAAAACACACACCATGACAGGACTCCAGACACACACCTATAAAACACACACCATGACAGGACTCCAGACACACACCTATAAAACACACACCATGACAGGACTCCAGACACACACCTATAAAACACACACCATGACAGGACTAAAACACACACCCACAGGACTCCAGACACACACCTATAAAACACACACCATGACAGGACTCCAGACACACACCACCTAAAACACACACCATGACAGGACTCCAGACACACACCTATAAAACACACACCATGACAGGACTCCAGACACACACCTATAAAACACACACCATGACAGGACTGACAGACACACACCTATAAAACACACACCATGACAGGACTCCAGACACACACCTATAAAACACACACCATGACAGGACTCCAGACACACACCTATAAAACACACACCATGACAGGACTCCAGACACACACCTATAAAACACACACCATGACAGGACTCCAGACACACACCTATAAAACACACACCATGACAGGACTCCAGACTAAAACACACACCATGACAGACAGACACACACCTATAAAACACACACCATGACAGGACTCCAGACACACACCTATAAAACACACACCATGACAGGACTAAAACACACACCCAGACACACACCTATAAAACACACACCATGACAGGACTCCAGACACACACCTATAAAACACACACCATGACACACACCTATAAAACACACACCTGGTCAGGACTCCAGACACACACCTATAAAACACACACCATGACAGGACTCCAGACACACACCTATAAAACACACACCATGACAGGACTCAGGACCTATAAAACACACACCAGACAGGACTCCAGACACACGCCTATAACACACACCTATAAAGCACACACCTATGACACCATGACTCCAGACACACACCATAAAACACACACCACAGGACTCCAGACACACACACACTCCAGCACACACACACTCCAGACACACACCTATAAAACACACACCATGACAGGACTCCAGACACACACCTATGCACACACCTGGTCAGGACTCCAGACACACACACCTATAAAAACACACCATAAAAGGACTCCAGACACACACCTATAAAGCACACACCATGACAGGACTCCATTTTACACCTATAAACACACACCATGACAGGATCAGACACACACACCTATAAAAACACACCATGACAGGATCCAGACACACACACACCTATAAAGCACACACCTGGTCAGGACTCCAGACACACACCTATAAAAACACACCTGGTCAGGACTCCAGACACAACACACCTATCAGCATACACTATGACACCATGATGTGCATGTATCATCAATCATGAGGCAAACGCACACAGATAATTTATACAAACACCTGACAGATACACAATCTATGGGAACATCAATCTGAATCCCAGATAATATATAAAAACTCAATATATTATAGTATTATCAATCTGAATGATCAGATAACATATATAAACCCTGGATTATCTATCATCAATCTGAATCTCAGATAATATATATAAACCCTGATTATTATCTATCATCAATCTGAATCTCAGATAACATATATAAACCCTGGATTATCTATCATCAATCTGAATCTCAGATAACATATGTAAACCCTGGATTATCTATCATCAATCTGAATCTCAGATAACATATATAAACCCTGGATTATCTATCATCAATCTGAATCTCAGATAACATATATAAACCCTGGATTATCTATCATCAATCTGAATCTCAGATAACATATGTAAACCCTGGATTATCTATCATCAATCTGAATCTCAGATAACATATGTAAACCCTGGATTATCTATCATCAATCTGAATCTCAGATAACATATGTAAACCCTGCAGATCCTGGTGTGTAACAGGCACGCCATATAAATATCCTCACACACTGACTGGAACCCTCCAGGAACTGTGGAGGGGAATCATACTTGACGATGATGGATCCCCAAGGAATAGAAGGTGGAGTGTAGTGTGGTTGTGGTGTTGTGTGTGTGTGTGGTTATGGTGTTGTGTGTGTGTTTGGTTGTGGTGTTGTGGTGTTGTGTGTAGTGTGGTTGTGGTGTTGTATGTGTGTGTGGCTGTGATGTTGTGTGTGTGTGTGTCCAATCCACAGCGGTTCCTGCTGCTGCCTTCAGAGCAGACCGTTACACCAACGCTGTAGTAGTGCTGGTGTAGGATAGTATTCATCCCACGCCCTTCTCTCTCTATATATATATAAACCTCTCTCTCTATATATATATATACCTCCCTCTCTCTCTCTCATATATATATATATATATACATATACAGTGCCTTGCGAAAGTATTCAGCCCCCTTGAACTTTGCGACCTTTTGCCACATTTCAGGCTTCAAACATAAAGATATAAAACTGTATTTTTTTGTGAAGAATCAACAAGTGAGACACAATCATGAAGTGGAACAAAATTTATTGGATATTTCAAACTTTTTTAACAAATCAAAAACTGAAAAATTGGGCGTGCAAAATTATTCAGCCCCCTTAAGTTAATACTTTGTAGCGCCACCTTTTGCTGCGATTACAGCTGTAAGTCGCTTGGGGTATGTCTCTATCAGTTTTGCACATCGAGAGACTGAAATTTTTTCCCATTCCTCCTTGCAAAACAGCTCGAGCTCAGTGAGGTTGGATGGAGAGCATTTGTGAACAGCAGTTTTCAGTTCTTTCCACAGATTCTCGATTGGATTCAGGTCTGGACTTTGACTTGGCCATTCTAACACCTGGATATGTTTATTTTTGGACCATTCCATTGTAGATTTTGCTTTATGTTTTGGATCATTGTCTTGTTGGAAGACAAATCTCCGTCCCAGTCTCAGGTCTTTTGCAGACTCCATCAGGTTTTCTTCCAGAATGGTCCTGTATTTGGCTGCATCCATCTTCCCATCAATTTTAACCATCTTCCCTGTCCCTGATGAAGAAAAGCAGGCCCAAACCATGATGCTGCCACCACCATGTTTGACAGTGGGGATGGTGTGTTCAGGGTGATGAGCTGTGTTGCTTTTACGCCAAACATAACGTTTTGCATTGTTGCCAAAAAGTTCAATTGTTTGGTGTCTCCATGTTTGGTGTCTCCCAGGTGGCTTGTGGCAAACTTTAAATGACACTTTTTATGGATATCTTTAAGAAATGGCTTTCTTCTTGCCACTCTTCCATAAAGGCCAGATTTGTGCAATATACGACTGATTGTTGTCCTATGGACAGAGTCTCCCACCTCAGCTGTAGATCTCTGCAGTTCATCCAGAGTGATCATGGGCCTCTTGGCTGCATCTCTGATCAGTCTTCTCCTTGTATGAGCTGAAAGTTTAGAGGGACGGCCAGGTCTTGGTAGATTTGCAGTGGTCTGATACTCCTTCCATTTCAATATTATCGCTTGCACAGTGCTCCTTGGGATGTTTAAAGCTTGGGAAATCTTTTTGTATCCAAATACGGCTTTAAACTTCTTCACAACAGTATCTCGGACCTGCCTGGTGTGTTCCTTGTTCTTCATGATGCTCTCTGCGCTTTTAACGGACCTCTGAGACTATCACAGTGCAGGTGCATTTATACGGAGACTTGATTACACACAGGTGGATTGTATTTATCATCATTAGTCATTTAGGTCAACATTGGATCATTCAGAGATCCTCACTGAACTTCTGGAGAGAGTTTGCTGCACTGAAATTAAAGGGGCTGAATAATTTTGCACGCCCAATTTTTCCGTTTTTGATTTGTTAAAAAAGTTTGAAATATCCAATAAATGTCGTTCCACTTCATGATTGTGTCCCACTTGTTGTTGATTCTTCACAAAAAAATAGTTTTATATCTTTATGTTTGAAGCTTGAAATGTGGCAAAAGGTCGCAAAGTTCAAGGGGGCCGAATACTTTCGCAAGGCACTGTACACATATAAAAACCCCTCTCTCTCTCATATATATATATAAATATAAATAAACTGGAAAACAATGAGGCTACACCTTTTCAAACCACATTCAAATCAACTGGGCCTTTATTATTATGAAAGGGACATTGGGGATACGTCCCACATAGCCCTAGTCAAAAAGTAGTGCACTACTTAGTCTACAGCGTTCCATTTGAGACACATCCCCGGACATTTAGGTACGTTGTACATTCAACAACTTCAGTAGTAGTCAACACTCAACACAAATCAAATGCAATCAAACATGACAATATGACAAACTACGGTCCTGATTTAGGATCAATTGTTTTCTGATTTCTTCCATTATGGCACAAACAAAAAATCAGTCTATGAAATTAAAGGAGAATAAAAAAAATAGGTTCTAAGAAGATAAACCAGGATAATACCAGGTTGTTATTATTGTTAAAAAATAAAGGCTCTCAATAAAGTTGAGAAATTCCTTTTGTATTTCAGAATTCCCAGATGGAGGATTCCCTGATTTCCTGCTTCTTCCCTCCAGATTCAGGGAATATTCTAACCAGGATTTCTGAAGGAAAACGTGGGAATTTGGGGAAAGTTTTCAAACGTAATGCTAAATAAAAAGGTTAAATAAATACAGTACCTCTATACTCTAGTACTTCTCTGGCAGTTAGATACTGTACTGTAGGTTTGGGGTTGGCAGGTTCTTAGGGGGGGAAATGGCACATTACCAGAGTAAAAAATGACCTAGAATACTAAACTAAGAATAAATACTGAATGTTTTCAATGAAAATAAATTCATTGACATAATCTCGCTACACATTAGTCGGAATGTAGAAACAATCAATTCATCCTAACAATGTGAATGTTTTATTTTAATCTTATAATATAAAATACATCTGGAGTTAAATAAGACTAGGAGTAATTAGTTCAGTAGATGCTTTAGACAGCATCAAATGGCACCCTATTCCCTACATAGTGCACTACTTTTGACCAGGGCCCCATAGAGCTCTGGTCAAAAGTAGTGCACTATGAAGGGAATAGGGTGCCAGCAGCCCTAAATACCTGATTTAAAAGGAGACACACACACCTCCTTTACAAGCTCTCATCAGCAGCACCAACATTTTCACACTAACATCCTCTCCCACCACCCCTCCCCCTCCACTCATCAACCTTGGTGTTCTGGTCTCTCCCCCCTATCCCTCCCCCTTCTCTATTCTGTCTCTCCCCCTATCCCTCCCCTTATCTATTCTGTCTCTCCCCCTATCCCTCCCCTTCTCTATTCTGTCTCTCCCCCTATCCCTCCCCTTCTCTATTCTGTCTCTCCCCTATCCCTCCCCTTCTCTATTCTGTCTCTCCCCCTATCCCTCCCCCTTCTCTATTCTGTCTCTCCCCCTATCCCTCCCCTTCTCTATTCTGTCTCTCCCCTATCCCTCCCCCTTCTCTATTCTCTGTCTCTCCCCCTATCCCTCCCCTCCTCTCATCAACCTTGGTGTTCTGGTCTCCCCTTCTCTATTCTCCCTCCCCCTATTCCCCCCTTCTCTATTCTGTCTCTCCCCTATTCCCCCCTTCTCTATTCTGTCCTCCCCCATCCCTCCCCTTCTCTATTCTGTCTCTCCCCCTATCCCTCCCCCCTTTCTATTCTGTCTCTCCCCCTATCCCTCCCCCTTCTCTATTCTGTCTCTCCCCCTATCCCTCCCCCCCTTCTCTATTCTGTCTCTCTCCCCTATACCCCCTATTCACCTCCCCCCCCTTCTCTATTCTGTCTCTCCCCTATACCTCCCCCTTCTCTATTCTGTCTACCCTCCCCCCTATCCCTCCCCTATCCCCCCCCTTCTCTATTCTCGGTCTCTCTGTCCTAGTCTATCTGTCCTAGTCTCCCCTTCTCTATTCCCGGTTCTCCCCTGGTCCCCTCTCCCCTGTCTCCTAGATCTCCCAGAACCCCCCCTATCACCTCCCCCTTCTCTATTCTGTCTCTCCCCTATCCCTCCCCTTCTCTATTCCCGGTCCTCTCCCTGGTCTCAGTTGATCTTGGTGGTGTCTCCAGGGGTAGATGAGTTCTCCCAGAACCCCCCCCATCTCTCTCTCCCTGGTCCTAGTCTATCTTGGTGGTCTTGTGTCTCCAGGGGTAGATGAGTTCTCCCAGGAACAGCTTCTTGCAGAGGGCCAGCCAGGAGTCTTTAGGGTAGCAGCTGTAGGTGGGGGTCCTGTAGGTCTGAACCACACTGCTCACCTTCAGAGGGTTAATCTGAGAGAGAGACGGAGGGAGGGAGGAAACATAAACATGTCTAGGTTTATCTAGGAGAAAAACTGTGAATGACACATGTGTAGGGTATGTCTATGTGGTTGTGGTTTTACAGGAATAAATAACTTAAACTTATTCTGCCACATATGCCAAACGCTGTCATGAAAGAGGATCACAATTGAAATCAGTCGTATACTTTGGTATCCTCAATGATTCTTAATCAAATGCATCATTTTGTGTGGATCTAGTTTTAAATGATTAAATAAACTAAAAGACAGAATGAAAAGACAATGTATGTTATGAAAAATTAAATGAAAGAGAAAAAGAGGAGAGAAAGAGAAATAAACAAAGAGGAGAAAGAGAGAGAGAGAGAAGGAAAGAGAGAGAAGAGAGTGAGAGATGTCTTACATCCATCATGAGGTGTAGAGGTGTTCCTGGTTCCTCACAGAGCACTCTGAACTTCACCCCCTCTGTAGGGAACACACACATCTCAGTCAAACACAGAACATCACAGCCCAGCACCGTCTCCTCCCTCATTCAACCAGGTCTCTCTTAAAAATAGAGACTAACCTGGTTAAATAAAAGGAATATGGAAACCACAGCACAGAACATTTTTAAAAACATTTTATAAAGTTGGTTTTGTAACAAACTGGAAATTTGATATTTTTGACTGACATTATGATTGTTTCATATCGACAAAGTAGTGTCATATCGACAAAGTAGTGTCATATCGGCAAAGTAGTGTCATATCGGCAAAGTAGTGTCATATCGGCAAAGTAGTGTCATATCGGCAAAGTAGTGTCATATCGGCAAAGTAGTTCCATATCGGCAAAGTAGTGTCATATCGGCAAAGTAGTGTCATATCGACAAAGTAGTGTCATATCGACAAAGTAGTTTCATATCGACAAAGTCACTTCCACAAAGGGTTAAAGTACATTTCCTTCTACACAGACATGTTGGCGGAGACGGTCCCTCCCACCTGCCAGTCTGTAGGATCTGAAGAGTCGGAGGCCCATGGCGAACAGAGGGAAGGAGTTGATGAAGTCAACACTGAGGTGGAGAACTCCCTGGAACATTACTACCACAAGGCGGAGCTAGACAGAGTGAAACAGACAGACAGAGACAGACAGAGACAGTAAGGGGTCAAAGAATAGACACTTTATTGTTCATTGGTTTGAAGGAGAATGTGTTTTTGTTCCTTTCCCAACACACCCAGACACACGTGGAGAGGCCCAGGGACAGCCGCAGGACGGCGCCCATGGATGGAGAACAATTAAAGATTAAAGTGCCTGTGTGTGTGTTCTCACCAGGGTAAACACTAGGTAGTATAGAGCTGTGGTTGGCAGGAGGAACAGCAGGATGGTGAAGAGTAACGTCCCGATGAACAACTAGAAAACAACACACATTACTTCACTGTAACAAATACACACACACACACACACATTAGTTCACTGTAAAAAATACACACACATTAGTTCACTGTAACAAATATGTGTGTAATAGGTGTGTGTGACTACCTGGTCCAGGTCATAAGAGCAGGAGTCTACTCTCTGTCTGAGGACATTCCATTTCTTCCCCCTGAACAGCCTCCACAGAGAGGACAGACCATATACTGTCATACAGTACAGCCTGGAGAGAGAGAGGAGTAGAGAGAGGAGGAGGGGAGGGGAGAGAGAGGAGGGGGAGAGAGAGAGAGAGAGAGAGAGAGAGATAGAGAGGAGGAGGGGGGGGGAGAGAGAGGAGGGGAGAGAGAGAGAGACAGAGAGAGAGAGAGAGGGGAGGAGGAGGGGAGGAGAGGAGGGAGGAGGGGAGGGAGAGAGGGAGGAGAGAGAGAGAGAGAGAGAGAGGGAGGGGAGAGAGATAGAGAGGAGTAGAGAGAGGAGGAGGGAGAGAGAGAGGGGGAGGGCGAGAGAGATGGTGAGAGGAAAGGGAGGTAGGGGGAAGAGGGGGGGTAGGAGAGGGAAAAGAGCAGGGAGGGGAAGAGTGGAGGGGGAGAAGGGGGGGGTAGGAGAGGGAGGAGGGGAATGAGGGATGGGGAGACGAAAGGGAAAGGAGGAGGAGGAGGGGGAAGAGCAGGGCGGAGAGGGAGGATGGAGGATGAGAGAAGGAAGATATTTTTAGCCTTCATACACATTTAATAAGTCTGTAAATGACATGCTGAGAGCTCCTCACACATCAATTAGTAAAGGGGAAAGAGGTAACACGTCCACATGATGTTCGCAAGGCTGAGAGGTACAGAGCCTTCACAATGTATTCAGACCCCTTGACTTTTTCCACATGTTGTTACATTACAGCCTTAAAAACATCCCCCCCCCCCCTCAATCTACACACAATATCCCATAATTGTTTTAAAAATGTAAACATTTTCAGGGGGAGGACCCCCGGACCCCCCTGCCAGATGGGGCACTCCAACTTTATACAAAGTCAGGAGCCCATGAATAGACCAACAGGTATGACTGATGATTGAAGCAGGTAAACATGGGCTTTGCTTCACAGAAAGCAGCAGTTGTTTTACTCCATTGTCAACACTTTAAATCAGTAGACCAATATCATTAAGTATCATGACATCAGCTTTTATAATATAACCTTCAATCTGTGTTTTTTTAAATCATATTTTGGACCAGAATAAGGCTCTACTCCCTATTGTTCCTGCAGTGAGGGACTCAACATCTTCATTGAATGTTTTCATAATTTATCTGAAGAGAATCACTAAAAATCAGTAGTAGCCTACCAGTATGCACATTAGGGAATAAATGAACAGCTCTCTCACGATGCAATTCGGTTTCGTTCACCTAAAATACCCGCTTGTTCCCAACCCCCCCCCCATCACTAGGTTACACTGACGAGTCACCTTAGCGACAGTGGGTCGTGTTTACGTCGCGACGTGTTTCATTACGTCCTACGTCATCTTCACGGCGTTTTGCTCCGCTACTGAACGGACAAGTCAAGTGTAGTGTTTATAACGCAAGCTTGAGGAGAGGGATCGTATTTATTTTGGAAGAATATGACATTAAAAATTTTTTAAAACAGGATAAATATCAGTTTCAGCTGATAATAAACATGTTCTTCGACGAACTGGCTGGACTGAAGAGGACGCAAAAGTTTGAAAAAAAATCCGTCTTTCAACGGAACCTTCAACCGCAAGGGGGCGTTGCGTTTCCACTTCGATGAGCACGTCCCGATTGAAATTCATGACATCCTGCGCAACGTGAGGCTTTAGGAAGAAGATGATGAAAATATGTGGTCATTCTTACTCTCATGGCATCTTAACCTGCCAAATTACACTGAAGACTCAATGTCTGTATCCCAAATGGGACCCTATCCTCTCCGTAGTGCACATCTTCTGACTAGAGCTCATAGGGTATTCCCTTTATAGTGCACTAAGGTCAAACGTGGTGCACTTTGGGAGGCATCGTGACTGTGCTGGTCTCTTCTCACCTGGCTCCATAGACGTAGAAACAGTAGATGTGGAAGGTGAGCAGGGCGGTGATGTCAGAGAGCAGGGAGAGGGCAAAGGTCAAGCCCAGGCAGGCAGACAGACCCACGTACCACAGAATCATCTCAATGAACGGAGACATCAGGTGAATGTAGCCTGCAGAGAGAGGAGGAGGAGGGCCATGGGTGTGTGTGTGTGTCTGTGGATGAGGGCCATGGGTGTGTGTGTGTGTCTGTGGAGGAGGGCCATGGGTGTGTGTGTGTGTGTGTCTGTGGAGGAGGGGCATAGGTGTGTGTGTGTGTGTGTCTGTGGAGGAGGGCCATGGGTGTGTGTGTGTGTCTGTGGAGGAGGGGCATGGGTGTGTGTGTGTGTCTGTGAAGGAGGGGCATGGGTGTGTGTGTGTGTCTGTGGAGGAGGGGCATGGGGGTGTGTGTGGAGGAGGGTGGGTGTGTCTGTGGAGGAGGGGCATGGGTGTGTGTGTCTGTGGAGGAGGGCCATGGGTGTGTGTGTGTGTCTGTGGAGGAGGGCCATGGGTGTCTGTGGAGGAGGGCCATGGGGGTGTTGTGTCTGTGGAGGAGGGGCATGGGTGTGTGTGTCTGTGGAGGAGGGCCATGGGTGTGTGTGTGTGTCTGTGGAGGAGGGCCATGGGTGTTTGTGTCTGTGGAGGAGGGGCATGGGTGTTTGTGTCTGTGGAGGAGAGCCATGGGTGTTTGTGTCTGTGCATAAGGGCCATGGGTGTTTGTGTCTGTGGAGGAGAGCCATGGGTGTTTGTGTCTGTGCAGAAGGGCCATGGGTGTGTGTGTCTGTGGAGGAGGGCCATGGGTGTGTGTGTGTGTGGAGGAGGGCCATGGGTGTGTGTGTCTGTGGAGGAGGGCCATGGGTGTGTGTGTCTGTGGAGGAGGGCCATGGGTGTTTGTGTCTGTGGAGGAGGGCCATGGGTGGGTGTCTGTGGAGGAGGGCCATGGGTGTTTGTGTCTGTGGAGGAGGGCCATGGGTGTGTGTCTGTGGAGGAGGGCCATGGGTGTTTGTGTCTGTGGAGGAGGGCCATGGGTGTGTGTGTCTGTGGAGGAGGGGCATGGGTGTGTGTGTGTGTGTGACTCACTGATCCACAGGTGTATATGGTAGAGGAAGAATCGTCCTAACACCTGGTCTAGAGCCCGGTTCATCTTCAGACCAGCTGGAGCTCCCATCAGCCACTGCAACAGCTCCTCCAGCTCTTTAGCTACATGCTAACAACAAAACACACAACAATGAATCAGATTACATGGAGAGGAGGACCTGATCCTAGATCACAATGAATCAGATTACATGGACAGGAGGACCTGATCCTAGATCATAATGAATCAGATTACATGGACAGGAGGACCTGATCCTAGATCATAATGAATCAGATTACATGGACAGGAGGACCTGATCCTAGATCATAATGAATATGATTATAATGGAGAGGAGGACCTGATCCTAGATCATAATGAACATGATTATAATGGAGAGGAGGACCTGATCCTAGATCATAATGATCGATTATAAGGGATATTGGGTTGGATATTGAGGGGGTTATTCTAGGGGGATATTGGGTTGGATATTGAGGGGGTTATTCTAGGGGATATTGGGTTGGATATTGAGGGGTTATTCTAGGGGGATATTCTAGGGGATATTGGGTTGGATATTGAGGGGGTTATTCTAGGGGATATTCTAGGGGGATATTGAGGGGGATATCAAGGGAGATATTGAGGGGGTAATTCTAGGGGGATATCGGGGAGATATTGAGGGGGTTATTCTAGGGGATATTCTAGGGGGATATTGGGTTGGATATTGAGGGGGTTATTCTAGGGGGATATTGGGTTGGATATTGAGGGGGTTATTCTAGGGGATATTGGGTTGATATTGAGGGGGTTATTCTAGGGGGATATTGGGTTGGATATTGAGGGGTTATTCTAGGGGATATTGGGTTGGATATTGAGGGGTTATTCTAGGGGGATATTCTAGGGGGATATTGGGTTGGATATTGAGGGGTTATTCTAGGGGGATATTCTAGGGGGATATTGAGGAGGTTAGTGAGGGGGTCTGTCTCCCAGGGGGAGACAGACAGGCAGGGTAGCCTAGTGGTTAGAGCGTTGGACTAGTAACCGGAAGGTTGCAAGTTCAAACCCCCGAGCTGACAAGGTACCAATCTGTCGTTCTGCCCCTGAACAGGCAGTTAACCCACTGTTCCTAGGCCGTCATTGAAAATAAGAATTTGTGTGTGTGAGGGGGTAATTCTAGGGGGATATTGGGTTGGATATTGAGGGGGTAATTCTAGGGGGATATTCGGTTGGATATTGAGGGGATATTCTAGGGGGATATTGGGTTGGATATTGAGGATATTGGGGGTTATTCTAGGGTGATATTGAGGGGGATATTCGGTTGGATATTGAGGGGGATATTGGGTTGGATATTGAGGATATTGAGGGGGTTATTCTAGGGGGATATTCTAGGGGGATATTGGGTTGGATATTGAGGGGGATATTTCGTAGGGAAAAAACGACCTTGAACCTCTTTATAATGTGGCAACGTGATTTCATTTGAAGCTTATTGTCACCAATGTGAGTTTTACGGAGGTGGTTATGTAACTAGAGTTTAGTCAACTGAGCGATACAGAAATAATCACCTCTCGATACTGAACGTTGTTGAAGACATTTTTGTTTTTTGAAAGAAAATCTCTGACAGATTATAAATGAGGTTTAAAGGTAATTGTTGTACATTGCTGTCCATGATGTCTTACGTCAGCAGCAGGTACCAGTGTGTTGGCTAGTTTGCCTATACGGTTCTCTCTATACATCCACGACACCAGCAGCAGGCCCAGAGACACATCCACAAAGAACGACACAAAGATATTGGCTTTCCTGTGTGGAGAGAAAGAGAGAGAGTCACTACTTTTGACCCGAGGTCAATAGGGCTCTGGTCAAATGCACTGCACTATATAGGGAATAGTGTGCGATTTGAGACACAAAGGGGTGAGTTAGATACCATCTTGTAGCCAGTCTGCCACATGGCTGTGTGTGTGTGTGTGTGTGTGTGTGTGTGTGTGTGTGTGTGTGTGTGTGTGTGGTCTCTACCTCATGAAGTGGTTGTGTGCGGTGGCTCTGGTAGGAGAGCAGACTGTCTGAAGGTGTTCTGTTCTGTAGCTCAGCTGGAGACAAGTAGACAACTTACTGGAGATGAACCTCATCGGGCGCACATTCAATATCCTGGGGAGACAGACAGGCACATTCAATATCCTGGGGAGACAGACAGACACATTCAATATCCTGGGGAGACAGACAGACACATTCAATATCCTGGGGAGACAGACAGACACATTCAATATCCTGGGGAGACAGACAGACACATTCAATATCCTGGGGAGACAGACAGGCACATTCAATATCCTGGGGAGACAGACAGACAGACACATTCAATATCCTGGGGAGACAGACAGGCACATTCAATATCCTGGGGAGACAGACAGACACATTCAATATCCTGGGGAGACAGACAGACAGACACATTCAATATCCTGGGGAGACAGACAGGCACATTCAATATCCTGGGGAGACAGACAGGCACATTCAATATCCTGGGGAGACAGACAGGCACATTCAATATCCTGGGGAGACAGACAGGCACATTCAATATCCTGGGGAGACAGACAGACACATTCAATATCCTGGGAGACAGACAGACAGACAGACAGACACATTCAATATCCTGGGAGACAGACAGACAGACACATTCAATATCCTGGGGAGACAGACAGACAGACAGACAGACACATTCAATATCCTGGGGAGACAGACAGACAGACACATTCAATATCCTGGGGAGACAGACAGACAGACACATTCAATATCCTGGGGAGACAGACAGACACATTCAATATCCTGGGAGACAGACAGACAGACATATTCAATATCCTGGGGAGACAGACAGACACATTCAATATCCTGAGGAGACAGACAGGCACATTCAATATCCTGGGGAGACAGACAGACAGACACATTCAATATCCTGGGGAGACAGACAGGCACATTCAATATCCTGGGGAGACAGACAGGCACATTCAATATCCTGGGGAGACAGACAGGCACATTCAATATCCTGGGGAGACAGACAGACACATTCAATATCCTGGGGAGACAGACAGACAGACAGACAGACACATTCAATATCCTGGGGAGACAGACAGACAGACACATTCAATATCCTGGGGAGACAGACAGACAGACAGACAGACACATTCAATATCCTGGGGAGACAGACAGACAGACACATTCAATATCCTGGGGAGACAGACAGACAGACACATTCAATATCCTGGGGAGACAGACAGACACATTCAATATCCTGGGGAGACAGACAGACAGACATATTCAATATCCTGGGGAGACAGACAGACAGACATATTCAATATCCTGGGGAGACAGACAGACAGACATATTCAATATCCTGGGGAGACAGACAGACAGACATATTCAATATCCTGGGGAGACAGACAGACAGACATATTCAATATCCTGGGGAGACAGACAGACAGACAGGCAGACAGATGAACACATTCAATATCCTGGGGAGAGAGAGAGAGACACAGACAGACAGACAGACAGACGAGCTGGGTCAGTGTCTCTTGGCACATAAAGAGTTGCAACTGATGAACGTACAGGATCCACAGTGTTAGTATCCAGGTGGTTAGCAGACAGACAGGTACTGACACACACACCCCTTACCTGCTACTACAGAGGCTGGTCCACAGTGTTAGTATCCAGGTGGTTAGCAGACAGACAGGTACTGACACACACACCCCTTACCTGCTACTACAGAGGCTGGTCCACAGTGTTAGTATCCAGGTGGTTAGCAGACAGACAGGTACTGACACACCCCTTACCTGCTACTACAGAGGCTGGTCCACAGTGTTAGTATCCAGGTGGTTAGCAGACAGACAGGTACTGACACACCCCTTACCTGCTACTACAGAGGCTGGTCCACAGTGTTAGTATCCAGGTTAGTATCCAGGTGGTTAGCAGACAGACAGGTACTGACACACACACCCCTTACCTGCTACTACAGAGGCTGGTCCACAGCGTTAGTATCCAGGTGGTTAGCAGACAGACAGGTACTGACACACCCCTTACCTGCTACTACAGAGGCTGGTCCACAGCGTTAGTATCCAGGTGGTTAGCAGACAGACAGGTACTGACACACCCCTTACCTGCTACTACAGAGGCTGGTCCACAGCGTTAGTATCCAGGTTAGTATCCAGATGGTTAGCAGACAGACAGGTACTGACACACCCCTTACCTGCTACTACAGAGGCTGGTCCACAGCGTTAGTATCCAGGTTAGTATCCAGATGGTTAGCAGACAGACAGGTACTGACACACCCCTTACCTGCTACTACAGAGGCTGGTCCACAGCGTTAGTATCCAGGTGGTTAGCAGACAGACCGGTGTCGAGGCCTGTTTCATCAGTTCTACTATAATGGAGCCCTCCCGTCCCTCTGATTGCCAGTGGGTCATCTTCACTGGACCGTCATCATACTTATCCAGGAAGAACAGCGGCTCACTCTGACAAACTGTCCCAAACACCTGCAGCAGCAGCAACAACAATTACAGACAACACCTGTATTACACCACCAATTACTGACAACACCTGTATTACAACACCAATTACAGACAACACCTGTATTACAACACCAATTACAGACAACACCTGTATTACAACAACAATTACAGACAACACCTGTATTACAACAACAATTACAGACAACACCTGTATTACAACACCAATTACAGACAACACCTGTATTACAACACCAATTACTGACAACACCTGTATTACAACACCAATTACTAACAACACCTGTATTACAACACCAATTACTGACAACACCTGTATTACAACAACACCAATTACTGACAACACCTGTATTACAACACCAATTACTGACAACACCTGTATTACAACACCAATTACTGACAACACCTGTATTACAACACCAATTACTAACAACACCTGTATTACAACACCAATTACTGACAACACCTGTATTACAACAACACCAATTACTGACAACACCTGTATTACAACACCAATTACTGACAACACCTGTATTACAACACCAATTACTGACAACACCTGTATTACAACACCAATTACTGACAACACCTGTATTACAACACCAATTACTAACAACACCTGTATTACAACACCAATTACTGACAACACCTGTATTACAACAACACCAATTACTGACAACACCTGTATTACAACACCAATTACTGACAACACCTGTATTACAACACCAATTACTGACAACACCTGTATTACAACACCAATTACTAACAACACCTGTATTACAACACCAATTACAGACAACACCTGTATTACAACACCAATTACAGACAACACCTGTATTACAACAACACCAATTACAGACAACACCTGTATTACAACAACACCAATTACAGACAACACCTGTATTACAACAACAATTACAGACAACACCTGTATTACAACAACAATTACAGACAACACCTGTATTACAACAACACCAATTACTAACAACACCAATTACAGACAACACCTGTATTACAACAACAATTACAGACAACACCTGTATTACAACACCAATTACAGACAACACCAATTACTGACAACACCTGTATTACAACAACACCAATTACTGACAACACCAATTACTGACAACACCTGTATTACAACAACACCAATTACAGACAACACCTGTATTACAACACCAATTACTGACAACACCTGTATTACAACAACACCAATTACAGACAACACCTGTATTACAACACCAATTACTGACAACACCTGTATTACAACAACACCAATTACAGACAACACCTGTATTACAACAACACCAATTACTGACAACACCTGTATTACAACAACACCAATTACAGATAACACCTGTATTACAACACCAATTACTGACAACACCTGTATTACAACAACACCAATTACTGACAACACCAATTACAGACAACACCTGTATTACAACAACACCAATTACTGACAACACCTGTATTACAACAACACCAATTACAGACAACACCTGTATTACAACACCAATTACAGACAACACCTGTATTACAACACCAATTACTGACAACACCTGTATTACAGCAACAACAACTACTACAGACAACACATATGTATAACAACAACAAGATAAGAGGTAAACAACACAGGAGAGGATAGAAAACCCCTGTGTTCAATGAGCAACAACATCTACATGTAAATCAGGCTGTGAGTCCACGTCCTCACCTGTGGTAGTTGTGACTCCGTTTGAGGGTCTGGAACCCCGTTGTCTACGGGGTGCAGCTGAGACAGCATGACCTTCCTCTGTTCATAGTGGATGAAGATCACCTTGTCTTTCTCTCCTCCTCCTTCCTCTCCCTCTACTTTATTCTCTCCTCCTCCTTTCTTTGTTCCTCCTTTCTTTCCCTCTCCTCCCTTTCCTCCTTTCTCTCCCTCTCCTCCCTTTCCTCCTTTCTTTCCCTCTCCTCCCTTTCCTCCTTTCTCTCCACCACCATCCTCTTTCAGCTCCTTTTCCTGTTGAATCAGCTTCCCATCTACGGCAAGGGCAGAGGGACATTTTATTAGAGATGCACTGCATGATGATAACAGCAGAAATATCCACCTTTTGATTAAATATACAGACATCTGTGTCTTTATGAATTAAAAAGAGCAGAGAGAATTAAGCTCTAATTTACAAACTCTTGTTAACTTACTTTTGCTATGAGAAAACAGTGATGCACTCTATAGACAGAACATTCATTTCAGTGTGAGAAAACAGTGATGCACGTCTATAGACAGAACATTCATTTCAGTGTGAGAAAACAGTGATGTACGTCTATAGACAGAACATTCATTTCAGTGTGAGAAAACAGTGATTCAGTGATGCACGTCTATAGACAGAACATTCATTTCAGTGTGAGAAAACAGTGATGCACGTCTATAGACAGAACATTCATTTCAGTGTGAGAAAACAGTGATGCACGTCTATAGACAGAACATTCATTTCAGTGTGAGAAACCAGTGATGCACGTCAATAGACAGAACATTAATTTCAGTGTGAGAAAACAGTGATGCACGTCAATAGACAGAACATTAATTTCAGTGTGAGAAAACAGTGATGCACGTCTATAGACAGAACATTAATTTCAGTGTGAGAAAACAGTGATGCACGTCTATAGACAGAACATTCATTTCAGTGTGAGAAAACAGTGATGCACGTCTATAGACAGAACATTCATTTCAGTGTGAGAAACCAGTGATGCACGTCTATAGACAGAACATTCATTTCAGTGTGAGAAAACAGTGATGCACATCTATAGACAGAACATTCATTTCAGTGTGAGAAAACAGTGATGTACGTCTAGACAGAACATTCATTTCAGTGTGAGAAAACAGTGATGCACGTCTATAGACAGAACATTCATTTCAGTGTGAGAAAACAGTGATGTACGTCTATAGACAGAACATTCATTTCAGTGTGAGAAAACAGTGATGCACGTCAATAGACAGAACATTCATTTCAGTGTGAGAAAACAGTGATGCACGTCTATAGTCAGAACATTAATTTCAGTGTGAGAAAACAGTGATGCACATCTATAGACAGAACATTCATTTCAGTGTAAGAAAACAGTGATGCACATCTATAGACAGAACATTAATTTCAGTGTAAGAAAACAGTGATGCACATCTATAGACAGAACATTCATTTCAGTGTGAGAAAACAGTGATGTACGTCTATAGACAGAACATTCATTTCAGTGTGAGAAACCAGTGATGCACGTCTATAGACAGAACATTCATTTCAGTGTGAAAAAACAGTGATGCACGTCTATAGACAGAACATTCATTTCAGTGTGAGAAAACAGTGATGTACGTCTATAGACAATACATTCATTTCGGTGTGAGAAAACAGTGATGTACGTCTATAGATAGAACATTCATTTCATAAGAAAGCCATTCGTCAATAATTCTATATCAACAGTTGATCTCCAAAGAGAGTGGTCTCTGAATCTAAACAAAACACCTTTTAATGCTGTTACAAAGTCTGCATCCCTAATGACACACTATTCCCTACATAGTGCACTACTTTAGACCAGAGCTCTATGACACCCTATTCCCTACATAGTGCACTACTTTAGACCAGGTCCTTGGCACCCTATTCCCTACATAGTGCACTACTTTAGACCAGAGCTCTATGACACACTATTCCCTACATAGTGCACTACTTTAGACTAGAGCTCTATGACACACTATTCCCTACATAGTGCACTACTTTAGACCAGAGCTCTATGACACCCTATTCCCTACATAGTGCACTACTTTAGACCAGGTCCTTGGCACCCTATTCCCTACATAGTGCACTACTTTAGACCAGAGCTCTATGACACACTATTCCCTACATAGTGCACTACTTTAGACTAGAGCTCTATGACACACTATTCCCTACATAGTGCACTACTTTAGACCAGAGCTCTATGACACCCTATTCCCTACATAGTGCACTACTTTTGACCAGGGCCCATGGGTTAGAGGGTAAAATGTACCCCATGGGCCCTGGTTAAAAGTAGGTGTCTTATATAGGGAACGATAGGGGCCACTTGGGATGCAAACGGAGACTTACTCGGGTCCCTTGTGAGGACGTGACACCTGAAGCCTATCTTGCCCATCTCTCTACTGAGCTGGAGCCACTGTCCCTGGGGGAAGATGGTGCTGAGGTCCCTGAGGAAACTCTCCATGCCCTCCTGGCCCTCCTTGGGCATGCTCCACGAGCCCAGCACCGTCAGATCCACCCCACTCTGGCCACGCATCTGGACCAGGGACAGGAAGGTTAAATCACACACACTCTACCTGCTGTATGTACTGTTTGACCTGACAAGAGATGAAGGGGTATTGGGTGACTGACAGATAAAATAAAAAAAAAAAAATATATATATATATATATATAGTAATATTTAACATTTATTTAACTAGGCAGGTCAGTTAAGAACACATTCTTATTTACAATGACGGCCTACCGGGGAACAGTGAGTTAACTGCCTTGTTCAGGGGCAGAACGACAGATCTTTACCTTGTCAGCTCTGGGATTCGATCTAGCAACCTTTCGGTTACTGGCCCACCCCTCTAACCACTAGGCTACCTGCTGCCCCGGATACACACTGACTGATACACACACACACACACACGCCACACTCTACCTGGTGGATGTACTGCTTGACCTGTCCAGGGATGAAGGGGTAGTGGATGACAGCTAGCACCACTGCCGAGTTCTGTCCTGGGATCCATCGCCCCACAAGCAGCCCACTGTCTGCCTTGTTACAGCACTGAGGGAAGAATATCTTCAGCACCATGGTGGGACTGGAGGTCAGGGGTCAGAGGTCAGGCACGCTCCTTCAGTCTAACCTCCTGGGGTAGGTGATCACAGGTTAGCCTAGTGTCTTCAGATACCTGCAGAATGGAGAAACATTTTGTGAAGGATGAAATAATTAGCATACCCATTACCCAGCTACACTAGTTACCAATAATTACTATACCCATTACCCAGCTACACTAGTTACCAATAATTAGTATACCCATTACCCAGCTACACTAGTTACCAATAATTACTATACCCATTACCCAGCTACACTAGTTACCAATAATTACTATACCCATTACCCAGCTACACTAGTTACCAATAATTACTATACCCATTACCCAGCTACACTAGTTACCAATAATTAGTATACCCATTACCCAGCTACACTAGTTACCAATAATTAGTATACCCATTACCCAGCTACACTAGTTACCAATAATTAGTATACCCATTACCCAGCTACACTAGTTACCAATAATTAGTATACCCATTACCCAGCTACACTAGTTCCCAATAATTAGTATACCCATTACCCAGCTACACTAGTTCCCAATAATTAGCATACCCATTACCCACCTACACTAGTTACCAATAATTAGTATACCCATTACCCAGCTACACTAGTTCCCAATAATTAGTATACCCATTACCCAGCTACACTAGTTACCAATAATTAGTATACCCATTACCCACCTACACTAGTTACCAATAATTAGTATACCCATTAACCAGCTACACTAGTTACCAATAATTACTATACCCATTACCCAGCTACACTAGTTACCAATAATTAGCATACCCATTAACCAGCTACACTAGTTCCCAATAATTAGCATACCCATTACCCACCTACACTAGTTACCAATAATTAGTATACCCATTACCCAGCTACACTAGTTCCCAATAATTAGTATACCCATTACCCAGCTACACTAGTTACTAATAATTAGTATACCCATTACCCAGCTACACTAGTTACTAATAATTAGTATACCCATTACCCAGCTACACTAGTTACCAATAATTAGTATACCCATTACCCAGCTACACTAGTTACCAATAATTAGTATACCTACACTAGTTCCCAATAATTAGTATACCTACACTAGTTACCAATAATTAGTATACCCATTACCCAGCTACACTAGTTACCAATAATTAGTATACCTACACTAGTTCCCAATAATTAGTATACCTACACTAGTTACCAATAATTAGTATACCCATTACCCAGCTACACTAGTTCCCAATAATTAGTATACCTACACTAGTTCCCAATAATTAGTATACCCATTACCCAGCTACACTAGTTCCCAATAATTAGTATACCTACACTAGTTCCCAATAATTAGTATACCCATTACCCAGCTACACTAGTTCCCAATAATTAGTATACCCATTACCCAGCTACACTAGTTACCAATAATTAGTATACCTACACTAGTTCCCAATAATTAGTATACCTACACTAGTTCCCAATAATTAGTATACCTACACTAGTTACCAATAATTAGTATACCCATTACCCAGCTACACTAGTTCCCAATAATTAGTATACCTACACTAGTTCCCAATAATTAGTATACCTACACTAGTTCCCAATAATTAGTATACCCATTACCCAGCTACACTAGTTCCCAATAATTAGTATACCTACACTAGTTCCCAATAATTAGTATACCCATTACCCAGCTACACTAGTTCCCAATAATTAGTATACCCATTACCCAGCTACACTAGTTCCCAATAATTAGTATACCCATTACCCACCTACACTAGTTACCAATAATTAGTATACCTACACTAGTTCCCAATAATTAGTATACCCATTACCCAGCTACACTAGTTCCCAATAATTAGTATACCCATTACCCACCTACACTAGTTCCCAATAATTAGTATACCCATTACCCAGCTACACTAGTTCCCAATAATTAGTATACCCATTACCCAGCTACACTAGTTCCCAATAATTAGTATACCTACACTAGTTCCCAATAATTAGTATACCCATTACCCACCTACACTAGTTACCAATAATTAGCATACCCATTACCCAGCTACACTAGTTACCAATAATTAGTATACCCATTACCCAGCTACACTAGTTCCCAATAATTAGTATACCCATTACCCAGCTACACTAGTTCCCAATAATTACTATACCCATTACCCAGCTACACTAGTTCCAAATAATTAGTATACCTACACTAGTTCCCAATAATTAGTATACCCATTACCCAGCTACACTAGTTCCCAATAATTAGTATACCCATTACCCACCTACACTAGTTCCCAATAATTAGTATACCCATTACCCAGCTACACTAGTTCCCAATAATTAGCATACCCATTACCCAGCTACACTAGTTCCCAATAATTAGTATACCTACACTAGTTCCCAATAATTAGTATACCCATTACCCAGCTACACTAGTTCCCAATAATTAGTATACCCATTACCCAGCTACACTAGTTCCCAATAATTACTATACCCATTACCCAGCTACACTAGTTCCCAATAATTAGTATACCCATTACCCAGCTACACTAGTTCCCAATAATTAGTATACCCATTACCCAGCTACACTAGTTCCCAATAATTAGTATACCCATTACCCAGCTACACTAGTTCCCAATAATTAGTATACCCATTACCCACCTACACTAGTTCCCAATAATTACTATACCCATTACCCAGCTACACTAGTTCCCAATAATTAGCATACCCATTACCCAGCTACACTAGTTACCAATAATTAGTATACCCATTACCCAGCTACACTAGTTACTAATAATTAGTATACCCATTACCCAGCTACACTAGTTCCCAATAATTACTATACCCATTACCCAGCTACACTAGTTCCCAATAATTAGCATACCCATTACCCAGCTACACTAGTTCCCAATAATTAGCATACCCATTACCCACCTACACTAGTTCCCAATAATTACTATACCCATTACCCACCTACACTAGTTCCCAATAATTAGCATACCCATTACCCAGCTACACTAGTTCCCAATAATTAGCATACCCATTACCCACCTACACTAGTTCCCAATAATTACTATACCCATTACCCACCTACACTAGTTACCAATAATTAGTATACCCATTACCCACCTACACTAGTTACCAATAATTAGTATACCCATTACCCACCTACACTAGTTACCAATAATTAGTATACCCATTACCCAGCTACACTAGTTACCAATAATTAGCATACCCATTACCCAGCTACACTAGTTACTAATAATTAGTATACCCATTACCCAGCTACACGAGTTACCAATAATTAGTATACCCATTACCCAGCTACACTAGTTCCCAATAATTACTATACCCATTACCCAGCTACACTAGTTACTAATAATTAGTATACCCATTACCCAGCTACACTAGTTACCAATAATTAGCATACCCATTACCCAGCTACACTAGTTACTAATAATTAGTATACCCATTACCCAGCTACACTAGTTACCAATAATTAGTATACCCATTACCCAGCTACACTAGTTCCCAATAATTACTATACCCATTACCCAGCTACACTAGTTACTAATAATTACTATACCCATTACCCACCTACACTAGTTACCAATAATTAGCATACCCATTACCCAGCTACACTAGTTCCCAATAATTACTATACCCATTACCCAGCTACACTAGTTCCCAATAATTAGCATACCCATTACCCAGCTACACTAGTTCCCAATAATTAGTTACCCATTACCCACCTACACTAGTTCCCAATAATTACTATACCCATTACCCACCTACACTAGTTACCAATAATTACTATACCCATTACCCAGCTACACTAGTTCCCAATAATTACTATACCCATTACCCACCTACACTAGTTACCAATAATTAGCATACCCATTACCCAGCTACACTAGTTACCAATAATTAGCATACCCATTACCCACCTACACTAGTTCCCAATAATTAGCATACCCATTACCCACCTACACTAGTTACCAATAATTAGTATACCCATTACCCAGCTACACTAGTTCCCAATAATTAGCATACCCATTACCCACCTACACTAGTTCCCAATAATTACTATACGCATTACCCAGCTACACTAGTTCCCAATAATTAGCATACCCATTACCCAGCTACACTAGTTACTAATAATTAGTATACCCATTACCCAGTTACACTAGTTACTAATAATTAGTATACCCATTACCCAGCTACACTAGTTCCCAATAATTACTATACCCATTACCCAGCTACACTAGTTCCCAATAATTAGCATACCCATTACCCAGCTACACTAGTTCCCAATAATTACTATACCCATTACCCACCTACACTAGTTCCCAATAATTAGCATACCCATTACCCAGCTACACTAGTTCCCAATAATTAGCATACCCATTACCCACCTACACTAGTTCCCAATAATTACTATACCCATTACCCACCTACACTAGTTACCAATAATTAGTATACCCATTACCCACCTACACTAGTTACCAATAATTAGTATACCCATTACCCACCTACACTAGTTACCAATAATTAGTATACCCATTACCCAGCTACACTAGTTACCAATAATTAGCATACCCATTACCCAGCTACACTAGTTACTAATAATTAGTATACCCATTACCCAGCTACACTAGTTACCAATAATTAGTATACCCATTACCCAGCTACACTAGTTCCCAATAATTACTATACCCATTACCCAGCTACACTAGTTACTAATAATTAGTATACCCATTACCCAGCTACACTAGTTACCAATAATTAGCATACCCATTACCCAGCTACACTAGTTCCCAATAATTACTATACCCATTACCCAGCTACACTAGTTCCCAATAATTAGCATACCCATTACCCAGCTACACTAGTTCCCAATAATTAGCATACCCATTACCCACCTACACTAGTTCCCAATAATTACTATACCCATTACCCACCTACACTAGTTCCCAATAATTAGCATACCCATTACCCAGCTACACTAGTTCCCAATAATTAGCATACCCATTACCCACCTACACTAGTTCCCAATAATTACTATACCCATTACCCACCTACACTAGTTACCAATAATTACTATACCCATTACCCACCTACACTAGTTACCAATAATTAGTATACCCATTACCCACCTACACTAGTTACCAATAATTAGTATACCCATTACCCAGCTACACTAGTTACCAATAATTAGCATACCCATTACCCAGCTACACTAGTTACCAATAATTAGTATACCCATTACCCAGCTACACTAGTTACCAATAATTACTATACCCATTACCCAGCTACACTAGTTACCAATAATTACTATACCCATTACCCAGCTACACTAGTTACCAATAATTACTATACCCATTACCCAGCTACACTAGTTACCAATAATTACTATACCCATTACCCAGCTACACTAGTTACCAATAATTACTATACCCATTACCCAGCTACACTAGTTACCAATAATTACTATACCCATTACCCAGCTACACTAGTTACCAATAATTAGTATACCCATTACCCAGCTACACTAGTTACCAATAATTAGTATACCCATTACCCAGCTACACTAGTTACCAATAATTAGTATACCCATTACCCAGCTACACTAGTTACCAATAATTAGTATACCCATTACCCACCTACACTAGTTACCAATAATTAGTATACCCATTACCCAGCTACACTAGTTACCAATAATTAGTATACCCATTACCCAGCTACACTAGTTACCAATAATTAGTATACCCATTACCCAGCTACACTAGTTACCAATAATTAGTATACCCATTACCCAGCTACACTAGTTACCAATAATTAGTATACCCATTACCCAGCTACACTAGTTACCAATAATTAGTATACCCATTACCCAGCTACACTAGTTACCAATAATTAGTATACCCATTACCCAGCTACACTAGTTCCCAATAATTAGTATACCCATTACCCAGCTACACTAGTTACCAATAATTAGTATACCCATTACCCACCTACACTAGTTCCCAATAATTAGTATACCCATTACCCACCTACACTAGTTACCAATAATTAGTATACCCATTACCCAGCTACACTAGTTACCAATAATTAGTATACCCATTACCCAGCTACACTAGTTACCAATAATTAGTATACCTACACTAGTTACCAATAATTAGTATACCCATTACCCAGCTACACTAGTTACCAATAATTAGTATACCCATTACCCAGCTACACTAGTTACCAATAATTAGTATACCCATTACCCACCTACACTAGTTACCAATAATTAGTATACCCATTACCCAGCTACACTAGTTACCAATAATTAGTATACCCATTACCCAGCTACACTAGTTACCAATAATTAGTATACCCATTACCCAGCTACACTAGTTACCAATAATTAGTATACCCATTACCCAGCTACACTAGTTACCAATAATTAGTATACCCATTACCCAGCTACACTAGTTACCAATAATTAGTATACCCATTACCCAGCTACACTAGTTACCAATAATTAGTATACCCATTACCCAGCTACACTAGTTACCAATAATTAGTATACCCATTACCCAGCTACACTAGTTACCAATAATTAGTATACCTACACTAGTTCCCCCCAAAAGTAGTAACATAGTTAGGTTAGTTATATAGTTATACTATATATAGTTTAGTTATACTGTGTATACCAGTGTTTCATCTTGTCACAATGTGAATGTCCTCGTGTGGTGTGAGCCGATCTAGTTTAATAAACATGGCCAAGAATCAGGAGGGTTGTCAGAGTGACTCACTCCAACTGTTAGCAGACATTTCAATTCAGCAATCAGGACCAGCTGTTTGTTAGTCAACTCAAACGAATCATTGTCGGGCCTCTTCAGTGGAGTCCCGTTGCCTTTGTCCACTGCTGAGTCCCGTTGCCTTTGTCCACTGCTGAGTCCCGTTGCCTTTGTCCACTGCTGAGTCCCGTTGCCTTTGTCCACTGCTGAGTCCCGTTGCCTTTGTCCACTGCTGAGTCCCGTTGCCTTTGTCCACTGCTGAGTCCCGTTGCCTTTGTCCACTGCTGAGTCCCGTTGCCTTTGTCCACTGCTGAGTCCCGTTGCCTTTGTCCACTGCTGAGTCCCGTTGCCTTTGTCCACTGCTGAGTCCCGTTGCCTTTGTCCACTGCTGAGTCCCGTTGCCTTTGTCCACTGCTGAGTCCCGTTGCCTTTGTCCACTGCTGAGTCCCGTTGCCTTTGTCCACTGCTGAGTCCCGTTGCCTTTGTCCACTGCTGAGTCCCGTTGCCTTTGTCCACTGCTGAGTCCCGTTGCCTTTGTCCACTGCTGAGTCCCGTTGCCTTTGTCCACTGCTGAGTCCCGTTGCCTTTGTCCACTGCTGAGTCCCGTTGCCTTTGTCCACTGCTGAGTCCCGTTGCCTTTGTCCACTGCTGAGTCCCGTTGCCTTTGTCCACTGCTGAGTCCCGTTGCCTTTGTCCACTGCTGCCCTCTTTGTGTCCTTCAGAATATTGAGCCTTGCATTCGTCTCCATGCCAACCATGCCTGTGGGCTTAACTATTGATTTGGCCGTCGTGCTTTAGTTTCCCGTCACATCTATAACAGCACTATTGCTGCCTAAACTACGTTACATGTTAAATATAACATTTAAAACTATTTTGGGGCATTAATCGACTTTTTGCAGTATACGTTTGAGACAAAGTGAGACGCTTATTTTTATTAAATGAGCACAAATAGGCCCTAATCGAAGTTAGTGCACACTCCAGCCAGCGCCGGAGGCTGTGCGACACCCGTATCGTTATCCGTTGTCAAAATAAAATCAACAACAATCAACAATAGTTTCTGTATTCCTCTCTGATGTGATGCATATCTTCAATGTCAGTGATAATATATTCTGCAGGCAGTTATCCACACTGGGCGCACAGTGCAAAGAGACAGACATTAGCTTACGTTAGCTAACTTAGTAACAACTAAATCCGTCCTCAGCTAGCTAACAACATTTCGGCAAATAATATAAAATATTCCATACCTGTAGGTTTGTTTATTTATATTCGAAGAAAATCTGCTTTTGTCAATATGATGTCAATGCCGTTTCAAACAGATTTGGGATCGTACCGTTACATGATTTACCCTTCAATTGTCAAATTGAAGTTAGCGTCTGTTGGTAGCCATCTTTGTTGTTGATAGACCGTCAACATTTACGCTCCGGCTGGAATATCATTGCGGTAACAAGAGTTCCGGTGGATTGCAGGATGAGATGATGTAGCAGTTCTGTGAATAATCTGAACTAAACCCTCTGTTTGATAGTAATTTCCAGCCACAACAAAACGCTTGATATTTAGCCTAATAATATCAAATATAATCATAAAATACTACACTTTATTATGGCCACTGAATTCCACTACCACTCAATATTCTTTAAAAAAAATATCCCATCCATTTCTGCCAGTTGAAAATGACACATTTTTCATTATTACCAAAACGATTGTAATCAAACATGGAATCTCATTTTGACTCAATAAGGCAGCCATAATATCAATTTGAATATAGTGTTACAAAATTTGAAAACATCACCGTCGAAATGACATTTCTGACCTTCAATGTTCAGACGTGTTGTTTGCTGTTTGAGGTCATTCTGTTGAATGAAGAACAACTGTAGAGGTGTTATCTTCTCTGAATGACACTGCAGGAAAAGAGCGGGCTGAAAAAGCTTTAGACAAGTAGATGTTATAAGTAACCCACATCCACTGTCCATAATATCTTACACCCTTGTGCACACAGCTTGTTCATTTAGACGAGATCTTAATTCCACCTGAAATGTTAAAGAAAGTCACATTTCAGAAGAATAGCCTTGTCCTTATGCAGCTTTAGTAGGCTACATTATCGTAATCTGGCACATTTTGGGTGCTTCATTTATTTGGGATGACAGTTGTGGAGGCAGAGATAACACAGACAAGGGGAGTGGTCTCAAACAGTAGACTTGTATCAATTTCAAGGGTTGCAATGAGAACAGTAGGCCCACAGATACAGGTTCTATTGGGAAATCAAATACAGCACTCATCTCATTGTAAATGTTTTCTAATTTGTACTTTCTTTAAAAAAAAAAAAGATGTATCCCTTATCACGTTACTGTCTGTCATGATTATACTACATTGACCATCAGGCATTGCGACAGGAGGAGTGCTTCTTGGGTAAAGAGGAAGACAACAAACCCAGGGAAACACGTGGCCAGCCTGTGGTTTAGTGTAATTCAAATCTCGGTTGGTTGAAAATTAACGAAATGTATCGGTCTACGGATCAGACCGACAAAACCAAAGTCACGTGCATAAGGAATAGAGCAGATGTTTTATATGACTTTAAAGTCTCCTTTTTCACTATGGGTCAACTGCCAAATTTCCCATGGAATGTAAGTAGCGGGGCTGCTTGCATGTTGTACTCTGTAGGGTCTGCATCATAAATTAAATGTTTATTTTTCATTGTTTAGGAATAGTAAGACATGAATACAGTAATAACATAATTTGTTGTTGTTTTCTACAGTTCCTTGAAAGGGAGCTCGAGAACGACAGCTCATCAGAAATGATTCTAGACATTCTAAATCAGGTATTCCTGTCAAAAGCATTTTTTTTTTTTAAATGTCGCACCTATTTAGTTAAATATATAGAAACAGTACATTGGATTACCGAGTTGGAAAGCACACTAACAATGACTATTGTCACCTGTTTCCAGACATGCCTTCATCCACTGTGCTGTAAACATCCTCCCTCAGTAAGATATAGGAGACTGTTTCTGTCTCAGCTCATCAAAAGGGTGAGTTTGTTTTATCTGATATATTTTTTGTCTGATATCATTCTGTCAGAAAATAGTTCACTCTTGTACTGGTGCATTTAAAAAGGCAATTCCTACACGTTTCACATGAATACAATAAAGTATAACTATATTGTCCATTTTGTTAAAGCAAACAACAGTAATGTGATGCTTCTCTTCCCTGTGTGCAGCATGAAGCCAGTGGGAGGGAGCCCCTGGATGAGCTCTATGATGCACTGGGGAAGTCCTGGGGGTAGAGGAGGGGACAGAGTGCTACAAGAGCTATTTACTGGTACTACACACACACCACACTGTATTCTATATTTTGCAGACGCTCTTATCCTGAACAACTTCCAGTAGTGAGTGAATACATTGTTTTCATGCTGGTTCCCCGTGGGAATTGAACCCACAACCCTGGCGTTGCAAGCACCACGCTCTATTTTATCCTTTAAAATAAAATCCTTTAAAATAATACAATTATTATTAAATTCAAGATTACTTTAATTAAACATTGATTTTATATTTACCGTACGTGTGTGTGTGTGTGTGTGTGTGTAGCCGTGTGGAGAAGCAGTGAGTCTATCAGAGAGTACAGCTGTGATCTCTGAAGGAACTACAGGCCTGGTCACATGGGAGGCAGCTCTTTACCTCGCAGAATGGGCTCTGGAGAACACACACGCCTTCACTGACAGGTTGGTACACTACTGTGTGTGTTTTGTCATTGTGTTCTGTCTACAACTCATGCTGTGGTTACTACTCGTAATCTCAATCTGGTGTGTGTTTATTGTGAGTGTCCTCTCCTGTATGTGAGAGGTGTCCTGTCTCTGCTCTCTCCTACAGGACAGTCCTAGAGCTGGGCAGTGGTGTAGGGTTGACTGGTATAGCAGTGTGTAGGTCCTGCAGTCCCTCCAGCTACATGTTCAGTGACTGTCACCTCAGCGTTCTACATAGACTGAGGGACAACGTCCAGCTCAATGGGCTGGACAACCAGAACTCTCCCAGAGTGAGTGTGGAGCATCTGGACTGGGAGGAGGTGACAGAGAAGCAGCTGAGAGAGATCGGAGCCGCCACGGTCATCGCTGCAGGTAGGAACATGGTCTGGCTCTATTCTATTCAATCCGTAAAGCTGAAGATCCTCTTTAAAGGCAATGTTCCCTCTGTCGGAGACTTCTTCACAATAAACACTGCATATGTCAACTCAGTCAAAAATGACCTTTACATTTGTATGCAGATCTTCTGCGATGCTTTGGCGATATGGATTAATCCAGTCTTTAATTACAACAAAAGTATATATTTCTCAAAATATATTATTAGTTAGCCAGTTACCTGGCAGTTTTTACCTGGTAGTTACCTGGTAGTTACCTGGCTGTTACCTGGTAGTTACCTGGTAGTTAACTGGCCGTTACCTGGCTGTTACCTGGCAGTTACCTGGCTGTTACCTGGTAGTTACCTGGCTGTTACCTGGTAGTTACCTGGCAGTTACCTGGCTGTTACCTGGTAGTTACCTGGCTGTTACCTGGTAGTTACCTGGTAGTTACCTGGCTAACTAATTGATCCAGCTTTCTGGAACAGCCCCCCGGGTGCTGGGGAGGGATCACATGTGTTTCCTAATTCTGTCAGCTAACATGTCCTGTTGTGTCCTGTGTTATAGACACATGTCCTATCATTGGCTTCTGGTGAAGCTTCTCTAAGATGTCAGCTGACACTGATGTCTACATGTTTCCACCATCTATTGTTGTCAGCTATAACATTTTCCTGTTGTTACTAAACCTATTTTGAGAGTCAGCTGAACACATGTCCTACAAGTTGTTTCTAATTCTATTGTTGTAAACCAACATGTCCTGTTGTGTCCTGTGTTATAGAGAGTTCCAACCCATCCAGATATCATTGGCTGCCTGGATGAATCTCTAAGATCCTAGTGTTCGGCCAATGGCAGCTCCTGATGTCTACATCTCCTCCACCATCAGAAATACATATAACAGTTTTAAACACCAGCTAGGTCAGTACAAAACCTGGAGCTTTGAGAGAACTAATGAAAACATCTTTACAAGTTTAATCTATCATTAGTAGTAAACCAACTGCTTCAAATAGCAGCTGAGTGAGGAGACTCTCCAACCCATAGATACTGTAGAGGATGAATCTCAATAGTCTTCAAAGAGCAGCTCAGTGAGGAGACTCTCCAACCCATAGATACTGTAGAGGATGAATCTCAATAGTCTTCAAAGAGCAGCTGAGTGAGGAGACTCTCCAACCCATAGATACTGTAGAGGATGAATCTCAATAGTCTTCAAAGAGCAGCTGAGTGAGGAGACTCTCCAACCCATAGATACTGTAGAGGATGAATCTCAATAGTCTTCAAAGAGCAGCTCAGTGAGGAGACTCTCCAACCCATAGATACTGTAGAGGATGAATCTCAATAGTCTTCAAAGAGCAGCTCAGTGAGGAGACTCTCCAACCCATAGATACTGTAGAGGATGAATCTCAATAGTCTTCAAGTGGACTCGTCACCTTGTATGCCGGGTTACAGTGAAGTTCTAGGTGACAACTGATGAAAATAAGGGCTTTATAAATACATGTGATTGATCTAGTCCATCTCCACTGTTCTGGAGAGATCTAATCCTATTGCCTTGGATGAATTCCTTTCCAGATGCATCTATAATTATACACATCTGAAACTGATGGATCTATAATTATACACCTCTGAAACTGATGGATCTTTCCAGATGGATCTATAATTATACACATCTGAAACTGATGGATCTATAATTTCTCCTTTGTTTTTCTCTCCCACAGAAAGTTCTGGAATCCAACATGAGGTCATGACAGGACCAGTGACCCATGTGTTCTTTTACAACAGACAAGCCACTATAGAGATGATCAAACTGTACGTATAATGATGGCATCCTATTCCCATTGTAAGTGCACTACTTTTGACCAGGGTCCATAGGGCTATGGTCAAAAGTAGTGCACTAGATAGGGAATAGGGTGCCATTTGGGATGCACACAATATAAGACCAAGCCAGAACCAGATGTGTATTACTGTGTAATAAAGTCTTTATTTACATCAAAATATTTACATTGTGTGGAAAATATCCCATTTATACACACTGTAAGAACAGTGGGTTAACTGCCTGTTCAGAGGCAGAACGACAGAATTGTACCTTGTCAGCTCGGGGGTTTGAACTTGCAACCTTCCGGTTACTAGTCCAACGCTCTAACCACTAGGCTACCCTGCCACCCTGTGTTCTTTAAGAGGAGAATCAAAATGGCCTGGAATGAAGAGATCCACAGAAGGAGAGAGAGAATGGGGAGAGAGAGAGCAGAGGAAAGACTAGCCTGATGTAACGATCTCTCTTTCCGACAGGTCCTCAAAGTGGACCATGTGGCAGTTGGTAGCAGGTAGCCTAGCGGTTCAGAGCAGGTAGCCTAGCGGTTCAGAGCAGGTAGCCTAGCGGTTCAGAGCAGGTAGCCTAGCGGTTCAGAGCAGGTAGCCTAGCGGTTCAGAGCAGGTAGCCTAGCGGTTCAGAGCAGGTAGCCTAGCGGTTCAGAGCAGGTAGCCTAGCGGTTCAGAGCAGGTAGCCTAGCGGTTCAGAGCAGGTAGCCTAGCGGTTCAGAGCGTTGGGCCAGTAACCGAAAAGTCATTGGTTTGAATCCCCAAGCAGACTAGGTAAAACATCTGTGGATGTGCCCTTGAACAAGGCACTTAACCCTAATTGCTCCTGTAAGTCGTTCTGGATAAGAGCGTCTGTTAAAATGTTCAAGATTGGAGGCTCAAGAAGTGGGTTTGAGACGGAGCGAAGATGTAGAGAGGGGATGAGTCAGCTGCTGTAAAGAGCTCTGTCTAACAGGGGGAGTCAGGGTGCAGTGAGGAGAGGCAGGACGTTCTGGTCCCAGTTCTGGTCCCACCGCTGCCCCCCACTGGCCCGGAGGTTCCTCCTGAACTGACCCAGTTTGCCCTCATCCTCACAGTCAGGGAAGTCCCACAGCAGAGACTGGAGAGACACAACACAGGTTTTATAAAACAGGTAGATTGGATCCTGGCTAAAACAGCCATGTGTATATCAGACCATATACCACTGTCACAGGAACTGGTTACAGACAGATAAGACAGATGGCAGTTGACAGGATCATACCACTGGGAAGTGATGTGGGATAAATCAGGGGTTTCTGTATCTCCTCAGCTGAACAGTAGTAGTATATTACTGTACCTTGAGCTGTCCAGATAGTTCCTCAGAGTCTTTGAAGATCAACCCGTTCTCCTCGTGTTTCACCAGCTCATGTAGACTACAGAGGAGAATATAACAGGGTTAACAACAGAGAGACTGACAACACAGGAGAATATAACAGGGTTAACAACAGAGAGACTGACAACACAGGAGAAATATAACAGAGAGACTGACAACACAGGAGAATATAACAGGTTAGATCCACATTGACAAACACAGCACAGGAAACTCAGTCCTGACAGACAGCACATAGCCTCTCTGCAGTAAAAGGTGACTGTTGACCCAACAGAGAGTATTCCCTCAGTAGAAGGTGACTGGTGACACAACACAGGTTTTATAAAAACCAGGGGTTTAGAGAGACTTCCCTCAGCAGTAGAAGGTGACCCAGGGTTTAGAGTATTCCCTCAGCAGTAGAAGGTGACCCAGTCCAAAACAGTATAGCCCCTCAGCAGTAGAAGGTGACCCAGGGTTTAGAGTATTCCCTCAGCAGTAGAAGGTGACCCAGGGTTTAGAGTACTCCCTCAGCAGTAGAAGGTGACCCAGGGTTTAGAGTATTCCCTCAGTAGAAGGTGACCCAGGGTTTAGAGTATTCCCTCAGCAGTAGAAGGTGACCCAGGGTTTAGAGTACTCCCTCAGCAGTAGAAGGTGACCCAGGGTTTAGAGTATTCCCTCAGTAGAAGGTGACCCAGGGTTTAGAGTATTCCCTCAGCAGTAGAAGGTGACCCAGGGTTTAGAGTATTCCCTCAGTAGAAGATGACCCAGGGTTTAGAGTATTCCCTCAGCAGTAGAAGGTGACCCAGGGTTTAGAGTACTCCCTCAGCAGTAGAAGGTGACCCAGGGTTTAGAGTACTCCCTCAGCAGTAGAAGGTGACCCAGGGTTTAGAGTATTCCCTCAGCAGTAGAAGGTGACCCAGGGTTTAGAGTATTCCCTCAGCAGTAGAAGGTGACCCAGGGTTTAGAGTACTCCCTCAGCAGTAGAAGGTGACCCAGGGTTTAGAGTATTCCCTCAGCAGTAGAAGGTGACCCAGGGTTTAGAGTATTCCCTCAGCAGTAGAAGGTGACCCAGGGTTTATAGTATTCCCTCAGCAGTAGAAGGTGACCCAGGGTTTAGAGTATTCCCTCAGCAGTAGAAGGTGACCCAGGGTTTAGAGTATTCCCTCAGCAGTAGAAGGTGACCCAGGGTTTAGAGTATTCCCTCAGCAGTAGAAGGTGACCCAGGGTTTAGAGTACTCCCTCAGCAGTAGAAGGTGACCCAGGGTTTAGAGTATTCCCTCAGCAGTAGAAGGTGACCCAGGGTTTAGAGTACTCCCTCAGCAGTAGAAGGTGACCCAGGGTTTAGAGTATTCCCTCAGCAGTAGAAGGTGACCCAGGGTTTAGAGTATTCCCTCACCAGTAGAAGGTGACCCAGGGTTTAGAGTATTCCCTCAGCAGTAGAAGGTGACCCAGGGTTTAGAGTATTCCCTCAGCAGTAGAAGGTGACCCAGGGTTTAGAGTATTCCCTCAGCAGTAGAAGGTGACCCAGGGTTTAGAGTACTCCCTCAGCAGTAGAAGGTGACCCAGGGTTTAGAGTATTCCCTCAGCAGTAGAAGGTGACCCAGGGTTTAGAGTACTCCCTCAGCAGTAGAAGGTGACCCAGGGTTTAGAGTACTCCCTCAGCAGTAGAAGGTGACCCAGGGTTTAGAGTATTCCCTCAGCAGTAGAAGGTGACCCAGGGTTTAGAGTATTCCCTCAGCAGTAGAAGGTGACCCAGGGTTTAGAGTATTCCCTCAGCAGTAGAAGGTGACCCAGGGTTTAGAGTACTCCCTCAGCAGTAGAAGGTGACCCAGGGTTTAGAGTATTCCCTCAGCAGTAGAAGGTGACCCAGGGTTTAGAGTATTCCCTCACCAGTAGAAGTGGATGGCACAGACAGTGTGTGTGGACATGGTATCAGAAGGTGTCTGTTAAAGAGTCCTGTCTCACCAGTAGAAGTGGATGGCACAGACAGGCAGACAGCAGCCAAACATGTCCACCACCTTCATAGGCAGGTCCAGACCACTGGACGACTTATGGAGACAAACACCCAGATCTGCTGAGCCTGGGACAGGAGAACATACAGAACATCAGTATACACACACACACACACACCTGCTGAGCCTGGGACAGGGAGAACATACAGAACATCACACACACACACACACGCACGCAGAGCCTGGGACAGGAGAACACACTAACCTAGCAGACACACACACACACACACACACACACACACACACACACACACACACACACACACACACGCACGCAGAGCCTGGGACAGGGAGAACACACTAACCTAGCAGAACAGGGTAGTCCTCTGCTTCCAGCCATGGAGTACAGACCTACTGAGCCTGGGACAGGGACAACACACTAACCTAGCAGAACAGGGTAGTCCTCTGCCTCCAGCCATGGAGTACAGACATGCTGAGCCTGGGACAGGGACAACACACTAACCTAGCAGAACAGGGTAGTCCTCTGCCTCCAGCCATGGAGTACAGACATGCTGAGCCTGGGACAGGGACAACACACTAACCTAGCAGAACAGGGTAGTCCTCTGCCTCCAGCCATGGAGTACAGATCTTCACGTGCGCAAAGCGCAGGGTGTCGATCAGCTTCCTGTAGTGGTCCTTCTGAGGACCCTTACCTGGTCTCACACACACACAGGGAATTGAAACAACGTATCTAGGGTTAACAGTATAGGACCGACAACAATTGTAAAGGTTTTTTCTCAGTTGGTTTAATCTAGCAACAACAGGTTAGTTGATAATGTCATTGTTTTGTGAGGATTCTCAATCAAATCACATTTATTCCTAAGGCCCCTTTTCACATCAGCATTTGACGCAAACGCTGCGTTTACACAGGCAGCTCAATTCTGATATTTTGCCCAATTATTTACAAAAGACTTGATGTGATTGGTCAAAAGACTTGATCTGATTGGTCAAAAGACTTGATCTGATTGGTCGAAAGACTTGATCTGATTGGTAGAAAGACTTGATCTGATTGGTAGAAAGACTTGATCTGATTGGTCAAAAGACTTGATCTGATTGGTCAAAAGACTTGATCTGATTGGTTAAAAGACTTGATCTGATTGGTTAAAAGACTTGATCTGATTGGTCAAAAGACTTGATCTGATTGGTAGAAAGAATTGATCTGATTGGTCAAAAGACATGATCTGATTGGTTAAAAGACATGATCTGATTGGTCAAAAGACTTGATCTGATTGGTCAAAAGACTTGATCTGATTGGTCAAAAGACTTGATCTGATTGGTCAAAAGACTTGATCTGATTGGTCAAAAGACTTGATCTGATTGGTTAAAAGACCAAATCAGACGCAGCATGTCAAAGTCCTTTACTGTAATCCGGTCTGGACCATAAAGACCTGCAGTACACTGTCAACACTATAGTTACCTGGACCATAAAGACCTACAGTACACTGTCAACACTATAGTTACCTGGACCATAAAGACCTGCAGTACACTGTCAATACTATAGTTACCTGTGATGACACAGACCTGCAGTACACTGTCAACACTATAGTTACCTGTAATGACACAGACCTACAGTACACTGTCAATACTATAGTTACCTGTGATGACACAGACCTGCAGTACACTGTCAACACTATAGTTACCTGTAATGACACAGACCTGCAGTACACTGTCAACACTATAGTTACCTGTAATGACACAGACCTGCAGTACACTGTCAACACTATAGTTACCTGTAATGACACAGACCTGCAGTACACTGTCAACACTATAGTTACCTGTAATGACACAGACCTGCAGTACACTGTCAACACTATAGTTACCTGTAATGACACAGACCTGCAGTACACTGTCAACACTATAGTTACCTGTAATGACACAGACCTGCAGTACACTGTCAACACTATAGTTACCTGTGATGACACAGACCTGTAGCATTACACTGTCAACACTATAGTTACCTGTAATGACACAGACCTGCAGTACACTGTCAACACTATAGTTACCTGTGATGACACAGACCTAGCATTACACTGTCAACACTATAGTTACCTGTGATGACACAGACCTGCAGCATTACACTGTCAACACTATAGTTACCAAATGACACAGACCTGCATTACACTGTCAACACTATAGTTACCTGTGATGACACAGACCTGCAGCATTACACTGTCAACACTATAGTTACCTGTAATGACACAGACCTGTAGCATTACACTGTCAACACTATAGTTACCTGTGATGACACAGACCTGCAGTACACTGTCAACACTATAGTTACCTGGACCATAAAGACCAGCAGTACACTGTCAACACTATAGTTACCTGTGATGACACAGACCTGCAGCATTACACTGTCAACACTATAGTTACCTGTAATGACACAGACCTGCAGTACACTGTCAACACTATAGTTACCTGTAATGACACAGACCTGCAGTACACTGTCAACACTATAGTTACCTGTGATGACACAGACCTGTAGCATTACACTGTCAACACTATAGTTACCTGTGATGACACAGACCTGCATTACACTGTCAACACTATAGTTACCTGTGATGACACAGACCAGTGAGGGAAGAGAGGCTCCTGCTTCCACAAACCCCTCGTAGTCTGGTAGAGAAAACACACAAGGTTAATACAAGGGCTTGTATCCCAAACAGCACCCTACTCCCCATGTAGTGCACTACCTTTGACCAGAGCCCCATGGGCCCTAAGAGGACACCACTGAGAGGTCTCTTTCCTTTCTCTCTTAGAATCACTGATTAGACATGATTGATTCTAATGAAGAATGACTAGACAGGTGAATTAGAATCAGTGATAAGACATGATTGATTCTAATGAAGAATGACTAGACAGGTGAATTAGAATCAGTGATAAGACATGATTGATTCTAATGAAGAATGATTAGACAGGTGAATTAGAATCAGTGATAAGACATGATTGATTCTAATGAAGAATGACTAGACAGGTGAATTAGAATCAGTGATAAGACATGATTGATTCTAATGAAGAATGATTAGACAGGTGAATTAGAATCAGTGATAAGACATGATTGATTCTAATGAAGAATGACTAGACAGGTGAATTAGAATCAGTGATAAGACATGATTGATTCTAATGAAGAATGACTAGACAGGTGAATTAGAATCACTGATAAGACATGATTGATTCTAATGAAGAATGACTAGACAGGTGAATTAGAATCACTGATAAGACATGATTGATTCTAATGAAGAATGACTAGACAGGTGAATTAGAATCACTGATAAGACATGATTGATTCTAATGAAGAATGACTAGACAGGTGAATTAGAATCACTGATAAGACATGATTGATTCTAATGAAGAATGACTAGATGAATTAGAATCACTGATAAGACATGATTGATTCTAATGAAGAATGACTAGACAGGTGAATTAGAATCACTGATAAGACATGATTGATTCTAATGAAGAATGATTAGACAGGTGAATTAGAATCAGTGATAAGACATGATTGATTCTAATGAAGAATGACTAGACAGGTGAATTAGAATCAGTGATAAGACATGATTGATTCTAATGAAGAATGACTAGACAGGTGAATTAGAATCAGTGATAAGACATGATTGATTCTAATGAAGAATGACTAGACAGGTGAATTAGAATCACTGATAAGACATGATTGATTCTAATGAAGAATGACTAGACAGGTGAATTAGAATCACTGATAAGACATGATTGATTCTAATGAAGAATGACTAGACAGGTGAATTAGAATCACTGATAAGACATGATTGATTCTAATGAAGAATGACTAGACAGGTGAATTAGAATCACTGATAAGACATGATTGATTCTAATGAAGAATGACTAGACAGGTGAATTAGAATCACTGATAAGACATGATTGATTCTAATGAAGAATGACTAGACAGGTGAATTAGAATCACTGATAAGACATGATTGATTCTAATGAAGAATGATTAGACAGGTGAATTAGAATCACTGATAAGACATGATTGATTCTAATGAAGAATGATTAGACAGGTGAATTAGAATCACTGATAAGACATGATTGATTCTAATGAAGAATGACTAGACAGGTGAATTAGAATCAGTGATAAGACATGATTGATTCTAATGAAGAATGACTAGACAGGTGAATTAGAATCAGTGATAAGACATGATTGATTCTAATGAAGAATGACTAGACAGGTGAATTAGAATCAGTGATAAGACATGATTGATTCTAATGAAGAATGACTAGACAGGTGAATTAGAATCAGTGATAAGACATGATTGATTCTAATGAAGAATGACTAGACAGGTGAATTAGAATCAGTGATAAGACATGATTGATTCTAATGAAGAATGACTAGACAGGTGAATTAGAATCACTGATAAGACATGATTGATTCTAATGAAGAATGACTAGACAGGTGAATTAGAATCAGTGATAAGACATGATTGATTCTAATGAAGAATGACTAGACAGGTGAATTAGAATCAGTGATAAGACATGATTGATTCTAATGAAGAATGACTAGACAGGTGAATTAGAATCAGTGATAAGACATGATTGATTCTAATGAAGAATGACTAGACAGGTGAATTCCAGTGCTCCACCACATGGCTTTCATCTGTCAAGTCTTTTCTAATCAGATGACTTCAAAGAAGGAAGCAAGGAAAGATGGATGGGAGGGAGGGAGGGAGGGAGGATGGATGGATGGATGGGAGGGAGGGAGGGAGGGGGAGGGAGGATGGGAGGGAGGGAGGGAGGATGGGATGGGAGGGAGGGAGGGAGGGGAGGGAGGATGGATGGGAGGGAGGGAGGGAGGGAGGGAGGAGGGGGAGGGAGGGAGGGAGGGAGGGAGGGAGGATGGGAGGGAGGGAGGGAGGGAGGGAGGGAGGGAGGGAGGGGATGGGAGGGAGGGAGGGAGGATGGATGGGAGGGAGGGAGGGAGGGAGGGAGGGAGGGAGGGAGGGAGGGAGGATGGATGGGGGAGGGAGGGAGGGAGGGAGGGATGGGAGGGAGGGAGGAGGGAGGATGGATGGATGGGAGGGAGGGAGGGAGGGAGGGAGGATGGGAGGGGAGGAGGGAGGGAGGATGGATGGATGGGAGGGAGGGAGGGAGGGAGGAGGGGGAGGGAGGGAGGGGAGGATGGGAGGGAGGGAGGGAGGGAGGGGAGGATGGGAGGGAGGGAGGGAGGGAGGGGGAGGGAGGGAGGATGGGAGGGAGGGAGGGAGGGAGGATGGGAGGGAGGGAGGGGAGGGAGGGAGGGAGGGAGGATGGGAGGGAGGGAGGATGGGAGGGAGGGAGGGGAGGAGGGAGGATGGGAGGGAGGGAGGGAGGATGGGGAGGGAGGGAGATGGGAGGGAGGGAGGGAGGGAGGATGGGAGGGAGGGAGGATGGATGGGAGGGAGGGAGGGAGGAGGATGGATGGATAGGGAAGGATGGGAGGAAGGATGGATGGGTAAAAGGATAGATGGATGGATGGGAGGGAGGGTGGATGGGTGGGAGGAAGGGAGGGAGGATGGATGGGAGGAAGGATGGATGGATGGATGGATGGATGGATGGATGGATGGATGGATGGATGGATGGATGGATGGATGGGAGGGAGGGAGGGAGGATGGATGGATGGATGGGAGGGAGGATGGATGGATGGGAGGAAGGATGGATGGGTAAAAGGATGGATGGATGGATGGATGGATGGATGGGAGGGAGGGTGGATGGGTGGGAGGAAGGGAGGGAGGATGGATGGGAGGAAGGATGGATGGATGGATGGGAGGGAGGGAGGATGGATGGATGGGAGGAAGGATGGATGGATGGATGGATGGATGGATGGATGGATGGATGGATGGATGGATGGATGGATGGATGGATGGGAGGGAGGGAGGGGGATGGATGGATGGATGGGAGGAGGATGGATGGATGGGAGGAAGGATGGATGGGTAAAAGGATGGATGGATGGATGGATGGATGGATGGATGGGAGGGAGGGTGGATGGGTGGGAGGAAGGGAGGGAGGATGGATGGGAGGAAGGATGGATGGATGGATGGGGAGGGAGGGAGGATGGATGGATGGGAGGAAGGATGGATGGATGGATGGATGGATGGATGGATGGATGGATGGATGGATGGATGGGAGGGAGGGAGGGTGGATGGGTGGGAGGAAGGGAGGGAGGATGGATGGGAGGAAGGATGGATGGATGGGAGGATGGATGGATGGGAGGAAGGGAGGGATGGATGGATGGATGGATGGATGGATGGATGGATGGATGGATGGATGGGAGGGAGGATGGATGGATGGATGGGAGGGTAGATGGATGGGAGGATGGATGGATGGATGGATGGGAGGGAGGGTAGATGGATGGGAGGGAGGATGGATGGATGGGAGGGAGGATGGATGGGAGGGAGGGAGGGAGGGAGGATGGATGGATGGATGGGAGGAAGGATGGATGGGAGGGAGGATGGATGGATGGGAGGGAGGATGGATGGATGGGAGGGAGGATGCTCTTTAAAATGGGGCTCAACTGCAGATGGTAATGATTACCTTCCAGAGCCTTCAGCAGAATGGAGAAGTCCTCATCCTCTGTTGAACACAGACAGGGGAAACAGTGAGACACCCTAACAAGTGTTTACACCTGACAGCTGTGTGTACTTACGTTGTACCACATGTCAACTAAACACATGGACATAAAATACAATCTGGCTCTTACATAGAAAACCTCTAGCCTGATCCCCATCCTGACCTGACTCCTAACAGAATGTAATCCCCATCCTGACCTGACTCCAAACAGATTGTAATCTGGCTCTAGTCTGATCCCCATCCTGACCTGACTCCTAACAGAATGTAATCTGGCTCTAGCCTGATCCCCATCCTGACCTGATTCTTAACAGACTGTAATCTGGCTCTAGTCTGATCCCCATCCTGACCTGACTCCTAACATAATGTAATCCCCATCCTGACCTGACTCCTAACAGAATGTAATCTGGCTCTAGTCTGAGCCCCATCCTGACCTGACTCCAAACAGAATATAATCCCCATCCTGACCTGACTCCAAACAGATTGTAATCTGGCTCTAGTCTGATGCCCATCCTGACCTGACTCCAAACAGATTGTAATCTGGCTCTAGTCTGATCCCCATCCTGACCTGACTCCTAACAGAATGTAAACTCGCGCAATCAGGATGTTTGGACGAGGCTAGAACTGCTCTCGAGGTAAGAAAAACAATTTAGATTGGGGTAAAAATCCAGAAAAACTTCCCATTTAAACTGAATAAAATGCAGAGTCTCCTGTTGTTTACGAAATGGCACCCTATTCCCTATGTAGTGCACAACTTTTGACCAGAGCCCTATGGAGAATAGGGTGCCATTTGGGACTCAAACTGTGCCTGTGGGGTACTGACCGGTCCAGCTGGTGCTGCTGATCAGTAGGGCAGGTCGACCTGAGGTCAAAGTCACAGAAAAGTCACTGGGGTCACGACATGAAAACGCTGTTCTCTCTGTCTCATCACCAGGTCGCTCACCACTGTAACAGACACAGGGGTTATAACATGCGTTATGACATGTCTATGATCGTGTAATATATATATTTTTATGATAGTTCTTTATCTTTCCAATATAAACAGAAACACAGGGGTTATAACATGCGTTATGACATGTCTATGATCGTGTAATATATATATTTTATGATAAAGAACTCTCTCTCCAATATAAACAGAAACACAGGGGTTATAACATGTGTTATGACATGTCTGTTAAATGTATTTGATAGAGTAATGACATTATAATGACTGTTCCTTATACTGTTAAAAGGCAAAGAAAGCAACCCAAGACCGGCAACGTTGGATAACTATAGTACAGGCCCTGTGTTCCTCCAGAACCAAGAGGATAACTGTAGTACAGGCCCTGTGTTCCTCCAGAACCAAGAGGATAACTATAGTACAGGCCCTGTGTTCCTCCAGGAACCAAGAGGATAACTATAGTACAGGCCCTGTGTTCCTCCAGAACCAAGAGGATAACTATAGTACAGGCCCTGTGTTCCTCCAGAACCAAGAGGATAACTATAGTACAGGCCCTGTGTTCCTCCAGAACCAAGAGGATAACTATAGTACAGGCCCTGTGTTCCTCCAGGAACCAAGAGGATAACTATAGTACAGGCCCTGTGTTCCTCCAGAACCAAGAGGATAACTATAGTACAGGCCCTGTGTTCCTCCAGAACCAAGAGGATAACTATAGTACAGGCCCTGTGTTCCTCCAGAACCAAGAGGATAACTATAGTACAGGCCCTGTGTTCCTCCAGAACCAAGAGGATAACTATAGTACAGGCCCTGTGTTCCTCCAGAACCAAGAGGATAACTATAGTACAGGCCCTGTGTTCCTCCAGAACCAAGAGGATAACTATAGTACAGGCCCTGTGTTCCTCCAGAACCAAGAGGATAACTATAGTACAGGCCCTGTGTTCCTCCAGAACCAAGAGGATAACTATAGTACAGGCCCTGTGTTCCTCCAGAACCAAGAGGATAACTATAGTACAGGCCCTGTGTTCCTCCAGAACCAAGAGGATAACTACCAGGAGGAGTACAGGCCCTGTGTTCCTCCAGAACCAAGAGGATAACTATAGTACAGGCCCTGTGTTCCTCCAGAACCAAGAGGATAACTATAGTACAGGCCCTGTGTTCCTCCAGAACCAAGAGGATAACTGTAGTACAGGCCCTGTGTTCCTCCAGAACCAAGAGGATAACTATAGTACAGGCCCTGTGTTCCTCCAGAACCAAGAGGATAACTATAGTACAGGCCCTGTGTTCCTCCAGAACCAAGAGGATATACTATCCAGAACCAGGGCCCTGTGTTGTTGCTCCAGAACCAAGAGGATAACTGTAGTACAGGCCCTGTGTTCCTCCAGAACCAAGAGGATAGCTGTAGTACAGGCCCTGTGTTCCTCCAAGAACCAAGAGGATAACTTTAGTGAGGGATAGTCTTGGCCAGCCTCATCAACAGACTATACTGGACTCACCAGAAACGGAACTGAGGAATCGTCTTGGCCAGCCTCATGAACAGCTGGTGCTTTAGGTCTACTGAAGTCTCCTTGAAGATAGCAGGTGGCTTGTCATACAATGTGGTCGCCCTATAGGAGGAGGATAAGACAGGTGGCTTGTCATGTGGTCACCCAATAGGAGGAGGATAAGACAGGTGGCTTGTCATGTGGTCGCCCAATAGGAGGAGAATAAGGCAGGTGGCTTGTCATGTGGTCACCCAATAGGAGGAGGATAAGACAGGTGGCTTGTCATACAATGTGGTCGCTCTATAGGAGGAGGATAAAACAGGATTAGGGATTAGTCATGACCAAGGGATTAGTCATGATGGCCACGGGATTAGTCATGGCCAAGGGATTAGTCATGGCCAAGGGATTAGTCATGGCCAATGGGTTAGTCATGATGGCCAAGGGTTTAGTCATGACCAAGGGGTTAGTCATGATGGCCAAGGGGTTAGTCATGGCCAATGGGTTAGTCATGATGGCCAAGGGGTTAGTCATGACCAAGGGGTTACTCATGATGGCCAAGGGTTAGTCATGACCAAGGGGTTAGTCATGATGGCCAAGGGGTTAGTCATGGCCAATGGGTTAGTCATGACCAAGGGGTTAGTCATGACCAAGGGTTAGTCATGACCAAGGGTCATGACCAAGGGTTAGTCATGACCAAGGGATTAGTCATGATGACCAAGGGGTTAGTTAAGACCAAGGGGTTAGTTAAGACCAAGGGTTTAGTCATGACCAAGGGGTTAGTCATGATGACCAAGGGGTTAGTCATGATGACCAAGGGGTTAGTCATGACCAAGAGGTTAGTCATGTCCAAGGGGTTAGTCATGGCCAAGGGATTAGTCATGATGACCAAGGGGTTAGTCATGATGACCAAGGGGTTAGTCATGACCAAGGGATTAGTCATGGCCAAGGGGTTAGTCATGATGAGTCATGACCAAGGGTTTAGTCATGATGACCAAGGGTTTAGTCATGATGACCAAGGGGTTAGTCATGATGACCAAGGGGTTAGTCATGATGACCAAGGGTTAGTCATGATGACCAAGGGGTTAGTCATGATGACCAAGGGGTTAGTCATGATGACCAAGGGGTTAGTCATGATGACCAAGGGGTTAGTCATGACCAAGAGGTTAGTCATGTCCAAGGGGTTAGTCATGGCCAAGGGATTAGTCATGACCAAGGGGTTAGTCATGATGACCAAGGGGTTAGTCATGATGACCAAGGGGTTAGTCATGACCAAGGGATTAGTCATGGCCAAGGGGTTAGTCATGATGGCCAAGGGATTAGTCATGACCAAGGGGTTAGTTAAGACCAAGGGATTGGTCATGACCAAGGGATTAGTCATGACCAAGGGATTAGTCATGACCAAGGGGAAGAGATAGGGATAGGGGGGATAAATTCAGACTCCCCACTGCATCTGTCTGTCCCTCCGTCCATCTATCTGTACGTCCGTCTGTCTCTCCGTCCGTCTAGCTGTGTCTGTCTGTCTCTCCGTCCGTCTATCTGTGTCTGTCTTTACATCTGTCTGTCTCTCCGTCCGTCTATCTGTGTCTGTCTATCGTCTGTCTGTCTCTCCGTCCGTCTATCTGTGTCTGTCGTCTCTCCGTCCCGTCTATCGTGTCTGTCTGTATGTCCGTCCGTCGTCTGTCCGTCTATCTGTGTCTGTCTCTCCGTCCGTCTATCTGTGTCTGTCTTTACGTCTGTCCGTCGTCTGTCCATCTATCTGTGTCTGTCGTTCCGCCCGTCTATCGATGTCTGTCTGTATGTCCGTCCGTCGTCTGTACGTCTATCTATCTACGGATGGATTGATTGACAGACGGATGTTGAAAGGAAAACAATCCTTACCTGATGTTCCAGTTGTTCTGGAGGTCTTCCTTCATAGCGTTGGTGACACAAAGGTTATGGCTGGAGAGTCGCCCAAACAACTGCTCATACCTGCCAGAGACAGGAACATGGGTCCTATTCATTAATGCACACCGTAGCTAAACAGTCTGCAACAATTTCTTGGGACAAATTCAGGTAGGTCCCTCCCTGATCTGTCCGTTTAGTTCCCACTGAAGAAGAGCATGTTCATGCAAAGCTGTAGATATATTCAGGAAGTATTCAGACCCCTTGACTTTTTCCACATTTGTTACAGAGATGGTTGTCCTTCTGGAAGGGTGTCCCATTTCCACAGAGGAACTCTAGAGCTCTGTCAGAGTGACCATTGGGTTTCTTGGTCACCTCGATGAACAGGGCCCTTCTCCCCTGATTGCTCAGTTTGGCCGGGTGTCCAGCTCTAGGAAGAGTTTTGGTTGTTCCAAACTTCTTCCATTTAAGAATGATGGAGGCCACTGTGTTCTTGGGGAACCTTCAATGCTGCAGACATGGTACCCTTCCCCAGATCTGTGCCTCGACACAATCATGTCTCAGAGCTCTACGGACATGCTCGGACATGCACTGTCAACTGTAGGACTTTGTATAGACAGGTGTGTGCCTTTCCAAATCATGTCCAATCAATTGAATTTACCACAGGTGGACTCCAATCAAGTTGTAGAAACATCTCAAGGATGATCAATGGAAACAGGATGCACCTGATCTAAAATGCAAGTCTCATAGCAAAGGGTCTGAATACTTGTGTAAATGCATTTTGTTTGTTTGTACATTTTGCAACGTTTTCCCAAAAACTATTTTTGCTTTGTCTTTGTCATTATGGGGTATTGTGATGTCATTATGGGGTATTGTGATGTCATTATGGGGTATTGTGATGTCATTATGGGGTATTGTGATGCCATTATGGGGTATTGTGATGTCATTATGGGGTATTGTGATGTCATTATGGGGTATTGTGATGGTATTGTGATGTCATTATGGGGTATTGTGATGTCATTATGGGGTATTGTGTTTAATCCATTTTAGAATAAGGCTGTAATGTAACAAAATGTGGAGAAGGGGAAGGGGTCTGAATACTTTCCGAATGCACTGTATTGAATAGGGATCTATTTGGGACTCAGCCATGGTGATGTTACTGACCACTGTGCCAGCCTGACGATGGGGTGGTCCGGGCCGTGTGAGAGGGCCATGATGGTGTAGCCGTAGTTGTGCCAGTCAATGATGAACCTGGATCCTCTCAGACCACACACCAGCCACGTCACCACTATACTGGGCAGTCCTGGAGGATTCTGGGGAGGAAGAGGTCAATAACACACCAGCCATGTCACCACTATACTGGGCAGTCCTGGAGGATTCTGGGGGAGGAAGAGGTCAATAACACACCAGCCATGTCACCACTATACTGGGCAGTCCTGGAGGATTCTGGGGGAGGAAGAGGTCAATAAAACACCAGCCACGTCACCACTATACTGGGCAGTCCTGGAGGATTCTGGGGAGGAAGAGGTCAATAACACACCAGCCACATCACCACTATACTGGGCAGTCCTGGAGGATTCTGGGGGAGGAAGAGGTCAATAACACACCAGCCATGTCACCACTATACTGGGCAGTCCTGGAGGATTCTGGGGGAGGAAGAGGTCAATAACACACCAGCCACGTCACCACTATACTGGGCAGTCCTGGAGGATTCTGGGGGAGGAAGAGGTCAATAACACACCAGCCATGTCACCACTATACTGGGCAGTCCTGGAGGATTCTGGGGGAGGAGGCAAGTACAACTGAACAGAATAGAATAAAAGTAGAATATAATTTAAATAAGTAGGATAGAACACAATAGAACAGAATAGAATGAATGGAATAAGAATAGAAGTGACAGAATGACAGATCAGGTCCTTAATAAACACTATTAAAACCAACATTAAATTCACCCTTTACTAAAGCAAAACACATTAACAGGATCCTAACAGTTGTTTTGGGGGGAAATCACAGCAGTATCTGTAGATGTCTCAGGACACAAACAGCATCCTACCAGTTGTTTTGGGGGGAAATCACAGCAGTATCTGTAGATGTCTCAGGACACACACAGGATCCTAACAGTTGTTTTGGGGGAAATCACAGCAGTATCTGTAGATTTCTCAGGACACACACAGTATCCTACCAGTTGTTTTGGGGGAAATCACAGCAGTATCTGTAGATTTCTCAGGATACAAACAGGATCCTACCAGTTGTTTTGGGGGAAATCACAGCAGTATCTGTAGATTCTCAGGATACAAACAGGATCCTACCAGTTGTTTTGGGGGAAATCACAGCAGTATCTGTAGATTCTCAGGACACACACAGTATCCTACCAGTTGTTTTGGGGGAAATCACAGCAGTATCTGTAGATTCTCAGGATACAAACAGGATCCTAACAGTTGTTTTGGGGGAAATCACAGCAGTATCTGTAGATTCTCAGGATACAAACAGGATCCTAACAGTTGTTTTGGGGGAAATCACAGCAGTATCTGTAGATTTCTCAGGATACAAACAGGATCCTAACAGTTGTTTTGGGGGAAATCACAGCAGTATCTGTAGATGTCTCAGGATACACACAGGATCCTACCAGTTGTTTTGGGGGAAATCACAGCAGTATCTGTAGATGTCTCAGGACACACACAGGATCCTACCAGTTGTTTTGGGGGAAATCACAGCAGTATCTGTAGATGTCTCAGGACACAAACAGGATCCTAACAGTTGTTTTGGGGGGGAAATCACAGCAGTATCTGTAGATGTCTCAGGACACAAACAGGATCCTAACAGTTGTTTTGGGGGAAATCACAGCAGTATCTGTAGATGTCTCAGGACACAAACAGCATCCTACCAGTTGTTTTGGGGGGAAATCACAGCAGTATCTGTAGATTTCTCAGGATACAAACAGGATCCTAACAGTTGTTTTGGGGGGAAATCACAGCAGTATCTGTAGATGTCTCAGGACACAAACAGGATCCTAACAGTTGTTTTGGGGGGAAATCACAGCAGTATCTGTAGATGTCTCAGGACATATGACATGATAGGTTACAGAACAGAACAGAATAAATGAAAGTTCACAGGTTTTTCTGTAAGTTCGTACAGCCAATAAGTATGAATGTTTACATTATGTTTATTGTATTGTTGTAGAAACACCTGCATGAGAATATAGGACACACACACACACACACACACACACACACAGCAGCGTGCATTGTAGAACTGTACCTGCATGAGAATATAGGACACACACACACACACACACACACACACACACACACACACACACAGCAGCGTGCATTGTAGAACTATACCTGCATGAGAATATAGGACACACACACACACACACACACACACACACACAGCAGCGTGTATTGTAGAACTATACCTGCATGATAATATAGGACACACACACACACACACACACACACACACACACACACACACACACACACAGCGTGTATTGTAGAACTATACCTGCATGAGAATATAGGACACACACACACACACACACACACACACACACACACACACACAGCAGAGTGTATTGTAGAACTATACCTGCATGAGAATATAGGACACACTCACACACACACACACACACACACACACACACACACACACACAGCAGCGTGTATTGTAGAACTATACCTGCATGAGAATATGGGACACACTCACACACACACACACACACACACACACACACACACACACACACACACACACACACACACACACACACACACACACACACACACACAGCAGCGTGTATTGTAGAACTATACCTGCATGAGAATATGGGACTGGACATCAGTCTTCAATAACACCAGGAGAAGCTGCAGGGACTGGAGAATCACCTTGGTAACATAGCTCACCACCCTAGGACCCACTGGAAACAGACAGACAGATGGATTTTCATCTCAGTGCTCTCTGGTAGTGGCTCTCAGAACCAGGCTATATTATGGCATAGATTCAAGACCTAACTACTGTTATACAACCAGTGATTAGTAATGGAATAAATATTCGGTAATATGGAATAAATAAATATACGGTAATATGGAATACATATACAGTAATATAGTATACATATACTGTAATATGGTATACAAACACTGTAATATAGTGTACGTATACAGTAATATTGTATACATATATGGTATCAATAAATATATGGTAATAATAAATATACAGTAATATAGTATACGTATACAGTAATATAGTATACATATACAGTAATATAGTATACATATACAGTAATATAGTATACATAACCAGTAATATGGTATACATATACAGTAATATAGTATACATATACAGTAATATAGTATACATATACAGTAATATAGTATACATATACAGTAATATAGTATACATATACAGTGATATAGTATACATATACAGTAATATAGTATACATATACAGTAATATAGTATACATATACAGTGATATAGTATACATATACAGTGATATAGTATACATATACAGTAATATAGTATACATATACAGTAATATAGTATACATATACAGTGATATAGTATACATATACAGTAATATAGTATACATATACAGTAATATAGTATACATATACAGTAATATAGTATACATAACCAGTAATATGGTATACATATACAGTAATATAGTATACATAACCATTAATATGGTATACATATACAGTAATATAGTATACATATACAGTAATATAGTATACATATACAGTAATATAGTATACATATACAGTAATATAGTATACATAACCATTAATATGGTATACATATACAGTAATATAGTATACATATACAGTAATATAGTATACATATACAGTAATATAGTATACATATACAGTAATATAGTATACATATACAGTAATATGGTATACATAACCAGTAATATGGTATACATAACCAGTAATATGGTATACATATACAGTAATATAGTATACATATACAGTAATATAGTATACATATACAGTGATATAGTATACATATACAGTAATATAGTATACATATACAGTAATATAGTATACATATACAGTGATATAGTATACATATACAGTAATATAGTATACATATACAGTAATATAGTATACATATACAGTAATATGGTATACATAACCAGTAATATGGTATACATATACAGTAATATGGTATACGTAACCAGTAATATAGTATACATATACAGTAATATAGTATACATATACAGTAATATGGTATAAATATACAGTAATATGGTATAAATATACGGTCATGGTAAATGCTGTAAACTCCTTTCCAGATCAGTTCAGGTACCTTGGAGTCCTTTAAGTTCTGTGATTGGGATGATTGTGATCCTCTCATCTCCAATCACATCCTGATGAGGCTTGGTACCTGACAATAACCACAACATGTTGTCACAGTAGAGAAGAATAGTCAGGAGGGATCGAGTTGGCAAGAGCACAAACACATCTGGGACCCGGCCAGCAGGGAGGCCACAAATTAAATTATAGCTCCATGCTTATTTGTACATATAACACAATCAATCTATTCATTTACCAGGGAATCCAACAAACGTTACGCTGTAGCCGTGTTTGCTGAGTGAAAGGGCATGGTACTGCATGCGAGGGCTGCGTCCGATATCCCCCAGAACCAGCACACATACACGCCGCTCCGTCAACGCGTCTCTTCTCCGTAACTTCCGCAATAACTGGGACACCAACACGGCAGTAACAGTAACGGAGATCAGTGTCCATAGTGCATTTAAAGTGGTCAGGTAAAACCCTGCCAGTAATGCGAAACCTATCAGTGAAATTGTCGCTAGAGTCATTGATGCACCGGCATCCGCCATGTTTGTTGTGACTGATGACGTGTCTCAGTGTGAAGTGACGGGGGAGGAGGGGTTCAACTGGGATTTAAAGGTACTGTGCACCTACGGTGTAATCATTAGACCAAACATTTGTTCAACTAAAACGACAGTCTCTAATGCACAAAATCAGGTACCCCTTCCCCTCCTCGTTACGTTCCGTTTGCTTCCATTTAAGAAATGTTTTCCCATAGAATTGTATTTTACATTTCGGGACTCGTGCCGCGTTCAAAACAACTGTGAATCTCCGTCTTCCGACTTCAGTGCGTTCCCGACAACTTGGAACTCGTAAAAAACGAGCTCTGACTGGTAAAATTCTATAGTTAAATGCAAAGAGGAACCATGTGTACATATTGAAGATAAATTATTTAAGAGAATGGAAGAATCAAATGCTTTATTATTTAAAAATTGACAAAAAAATCTGTCTACAGCTACAAACACCATAACACAATCTGAAGTCATATTGGGTCTTACAAGCATTGGAAACAGTGGATGAAACCAATGGCTATTGATTATGAGAATAAATAAGAAACAATACATATACAGTAATATAGTATACATATACAGTAATAAATCAATCAAATATTGAACAAATATGTATAAGTATTGATAGGGTGGCAACATGTGGGTAAGGGCAAGTGTGGTGTCATTAACATTTGTTGAGTTTTATGTTGTTTGTTACTAATATTTTTCAATTTTGACTGTTGTGCAATAAGTCCTTGCCTAGTCATGCTGAGTGTTGTGTATCTATGTCTAAATGTTTCATTAATTATATGAAAATTAAATAAAATCATATTTTTAAAAAAATGTAAAAAATGTTTTGCAACAGAATCGGCATAATGAATATGCCCCTGTTTGTTAGAGTGACTGGACCGGACCACTGAACAGAGACTGATACAACGATGTTACAATGTACACTCTTAAGAGTAAAATGTGCTGAATAGAACCAAAAAGGCTTCTGTGGCTGTCCCAATGGGAGAACCCTTTTTGGTTTAATCTAGAACCCTTTTGGTTCCAGGTAGGACCCTATTGGGTTCCAGGTAAACCCCTTTCCCAAGAGGGTTGTACATGGAACCCAAAATAGGGACAGTCAAGGAACCTGTTTGAATACCTTTTTTCTAAAAGTGTAGCCGACCAGTGATGATGAATTACTGTAACTATAGAGACTCTATTAAACAACAGGTACTATGTAACTATATGACTGTAACTACAGGTACTATGTAACTATATGACTGTAACTACAGGTACTATGTAACTATATGACTGTAACTACAGGTACTATGTAACTATATGACTGTAACTACAGGTACTATGTACCTATATGACTGTAACTACAGGTACTATGTAACTATATGACTGTAACTACAGGTACTATGTAACTATATGACTGTAACTATAGAGACTCTATTAAACTACCGGTACTATGTAACTATATGACTGTAACTACAGGTACTATGTAACTATATGACTGTAACTACAGGTACTATGTAACTATATGACTGTAACAACAGGTACTATGTAACTATATGACTGTAACTACAGGTACTATGTAACTATATGACTGTAACTACAGGTACTATGTAACTATATGACTGTAACTACAGGTACTATGTAACTATATGACTGTAACTATAGAGACTCTATTAAACTACCGGTACTATGTAACTATATGACTGTAACTACAGGTACTATGTAACTATATGACTGTAACTACAGGTACTATGTAACTATATGACTGTAACTACAGGTACTATGTAACTATATGACTGTAACAACAGGTACTATGTAACTATATGACTGTAACTACAGGTACTATGTAACTATATGACTGTAACTACAGGTACTATGTAACTATATGACTGTAAATACAGGTACTATGTAACTATATGACTGTAACTATAGAGACTCTATTAAACTACCGGTACTATGTAACTATATGACTGTAACTACAGGTACTATGTAACTATATGACTGTAACTACAGGTACTATGTAACTATATGACTGTAACTACAGGTACTATGTAACTATATGACTGTAACTACAGGTACTATGTAACTATATGACTGTAACTACAGGTACTATGTAACTATATGACTGTAACTACAGGTACCATGTAACTATATGACTGTAACTACAGGTACTATGTAACTATATGACTGTAACTACAGAGATTATATATTAAACTACAGGTACTATGTAACTATATGACTGTAACTATAGAGACTCTATTAAACTACCGGTACTATGTAACTATATGACTGTAACTACAGGTACTATGTAACTATATGACTGTAACTACAGGTACTATGTAACTATATGACTGTAACTACAGGTACTATGTAACTATATGACTGTAACTACAGGTACTATGTAACTATATGACTGTAACTACATGTAGCCATAAACCACAGACATGATCTATTCATTTCCCTTATCTGGTTTTCGGTGTAGGCAAGGCTATACATTGGACAAGATAACTGTCTTGGTTTACACTATGAATGCCTGCACCCCTCATCTCTGTCATCAAATGTATGACATTTATAGAAACATTAATTTAAGTAAACACGTCTGATGAATGTCTACCAAAAGACTCATCCTTGACACCCTCTCTCTCTCCCCCCCCCTCCTCCCTCTCTCTTTCTCTTACACTTTCTGTACCCCCTCAATAATAACTTTATATTTTCCAATTCCACCACAGGCAGATTAGAATGCGCTCTGGCTACTCCAGGAAGTTACAAAGCATTGAATCAAATTCCTTGAAGAAACCATTTCGATTTGGACGAAATGCAACTAGCACACATTGCATTAGCCTAATTTAATAAAACTGAATTCCCAGCTTCTCAATCGATTGAGCCACGTGACAGCTTGTTTTCGCCAAACAAGCACATCACCCTTGCAAATCAGGTATATGCGCTGCGTCAACCGTTTGGGGTTTAGCCTAGGGCGGCTATTGCTAGACTTTTAGTAGCCTTATATCAGAACATGGCTAGGTTTGTAGTAGAGGTGTTTTTTGCCGTTGTTTTGTCCGCCACCAATGCGGCGCAGGAGGAGGTCATTGATGTGATTCTAGCCAGCCTCACCAAAAGCGCATCGTTCCTGGAGCAAGAGCACCGTAACATCAACCTAGACGGAGTGGTCGGGTACATCATCCTGCAGGGTGAGTAGTATACTAGCGTCATTATTATCACTGCCGTTAGTATCATTCTATATGGGGGGGGGGGCAGTAAGGTCTGCACACTGTAGCATACACTGTGTATCATATATCCTCCTAATTAGCACCTTTAATGAGGACGTTTCGAT